>NC_056744.1:212390071-212690071 GCF_019279795.1 Protopterus annectens | reverse complement strand
GTACATAAATTGATCACTATTGTTAGCTTTCTGTCCAATGTATTACTTTACCTTTAATTCAGCTTCTTTTTGCATAGTAGATGTAATAAAGTTGCGGGTGAAAATGGACTTTTGTGGCCCATTACCTATATCTAATCATTTATCCCATGAAAGAATGTTATACACTGGTAATAGAAATAATTCCTCAATGCAAATACCTTAAACAATATGCTCCTTATAAAACAGAGAACAGGATAAAAGCCATTTTGCAGGGGAGTAATCTTCCTGTCCCACCCCATGTGAGGACCTGCTCCCCATGCCAGTCTCGTGGTTGCACAGCCAATGAGAGAAGGGAAAATCTCCCTTTTACAGCATAAAGATCTTGCACACATTATGATCCCACTGCATTTGCTAAAAAAAAAATCAGAAAAACAGCATTAAAAATAATAATAACAGAAGGACATTCACAACTGTCAAACCAAAAAAAAAAAAGAACATAGAAATAACTCAGCAACTTTAAAAGTAATTAAAAAATCAAAATGACTGCATTTACACATCCCTACAACTTCAAACAAAATTAAAAGTACCTGACTCAACCAATAGAGCATGCAAAAGCAGAGAAAATGCACAATAGGTCAAAAATGTTCCTTGTGCATGCAAAGAAAGTACAAAGAAAAAACATTTAGTCAAAATGAAACATCCTCTCAACCAGTACATTTCAATAAATTTCTTGAAGAGCCAACACAACTTATGAGTGTTGAGTAAACTACCAAATTAAACAACTCACCACATATACAAAGTGCAATAACCTCATATCAATCTTCAGTCCTCTAACAATGTCCCAGAGAGTAATGCAGAAGCCTTCTTCAGTTTCAAATCTATCCACACATCTGACTGCTCTATCCATGAAAACGTACACCATCCCAAGTAACCAAAAATATGCTAATTGTAAATCCACTTGTAGGGTGTGTAATATGGCACTTTTTGTCTGTCCTCATTGCTTTTCTGGACCTCACCCCTTGTACAGAGCTATGAAGTTATGAGCCTATGGCCACAATAAATGTGTGCCACTCCATGCTCTGAATGAAAAACTCCATTCTTAATAGTGCTACCACCCATCCTAATAGCTAAACTTATTGGATGCTTACAAAAGTCCACCAGGAAAAAAGTAAACCTCATCTAAAAAAACAAAACAAAAACACCAGCAGTAAATAAAGTAAGGAAGAAGAAAAGATTAACTAAAGTAAAGGCATGCCCTAAATCCTTCATCTGTTCTCAGAAACTAACAAAAGGCTGAACCTTACTTAATAAAAAAGTACAGGCCTAGCCTCTTCTGTCATTCACATTTAAATGAACCAGGAGATCAAACAGAAATAAAAAAAACTAAGCATACCCTGGAAAGCTACACGCATAGTTAATATAGCAATAACTTACCACGGTTGGCGTGGTTTGGTCCCGCCCGAGGGACCAAACAAAGCCAACCGTGGGTAAATTTAGCATTACCACACCCAGAAGTGGTTATTGCTATTATATGACATTATTTAAGAAAAGAAACTATTACTTTTCTTAAATAATGGCATAGTATAATGCCTGTTTACTGCCCTTCCGCAGATGTCTGGCATCCGGCGCAGTTCTGATGTACTGCCCGCCGCGCAGTACATCAGAGTTGTAGAAAGCAAGATCTCCGTTGCTTTTATGTCTCGCTATGTTAAATAAGTTTAACATAGCGAGACAGTTTTAAAATAAGCAACGGACATCTCCGCTGCTTATTTTAACTGTCTCGCTATGTTAAACTCATTTAACATAGCGAGACATGAAAAGCAACGGAGATCTTGTTTTCTCCGTTGTTAAATGGGTTTAACATGGAGACAGTTTTAAAATAAGCAACGGAGATCTCCGCTGCTTATTTTAAAGTCTCGCTATGTTAAACCCATTTAACATAGCGAGATAGTTATACTAATGGAAAAAGTCCGGCGACGGACCTTTTCCATTAGTATAACTCGATTTACAACGGGCACGCTGGCCAATCAGCTTGCACGTTTTGGGGGGGTCACGGTATAATAAAAATTAGTCCCTGAAAACATTAAGCATCAAACACACACACACACACTCTCAAGGATAGATAAATTAATAAATAAATAAATAAAATACCCGAAACAACCTACTTTCTCTGCACAATGTCTAGTCATAAAAAACTCACAGAAATAGTGTTAATCTAAAATAAAGAACAAACCCACAGAAAACAAGACGAACCATAAAATTAGCATAAAACAAAAATAAAAAAATGGATACTTTCATGGGTGAACTATTTTAGATTCAAATAAGAATTTGCAGTTTTGGTATAGGGAGTGTTTTGTCTTTCACAACTCTTTGCCAGTTATCACATAACTTGTACTCAGCTTCTACCTTACAAGATAAAATATATGTCTGTTATATATTTATGTTATTAGTCACATTTCTTTCTGAGAATATCTAAGTGGAAGACCCATTGTCAGTATAGACCCATAGAGAAAATTCCACATTACAAAATGAAGTGCATATTATTATTATAAATAGGGATCTGAGCAAAACTTCAGGATGACATCTGTAGGATAGCAGGTTATTTTTTATGTGTATTACAAAAAGTATAATGCAGGAGCCTAAGCAATATACAAGGATACAAGGATACTACATAGCTAGCTTACACCAGATATTCATTACTCAATTATAATGTGTAGAAATAGAGTAACAGATACAATAGAAACTAATTATTAACACAGCGAATAAACTGTAGCAAGTTCAAAAATGTAAAACACAAATGATTAAACAAATTTACCTGTGATGCTATGAGTTAACTTAGTCTGCACACATTTGGCCATATGTAGTATGTTAGGAAATTGGAACAGTAATAAAATTTGTGATATTCACTGGAGCAGATAGTTTATTTGGGTAATCCCACAATTACGTTGAGGCTGTGAATGAGGTTTTACTGCTGTCTTGAAGATTTGCTGCTTTAGGACCGACCTAAGTTCTTAGGAAGCTAATTCCAATATATTCATGATATCAACAGACACAAACTATACTCCTTGTTTTGGGAAAAGTAATTAGCCTGCCAACAGATTATTTGATTTCAAAATGAGTTTCTCACAAGCGGTCCATTTTTTGACACAGTTTAGCAAATAAAATTAGAAGAATTTTGGACAAATTTCTTTTTGAGGAGGGAGAGTTGATAGTAAATATCCAGGTACAGCAAGCTGCACAAATACATGTAGTGGTGTATTCTGCTGTGAGGATTATGTGTGAGTGTCTGTGTGCCTCACTGATGCTCTACTGAGAAATCGGTCCACTGAGATCAGAGCTCTGCACCAGTAAACAAATTCAAATACAAATAAATCAATAAATAAATGCATGCAAACATTCTATTACCAGCTTGCTTTGATTTATGTAAAAGAGTGAGTATTAGCCTAATAAAAGAGAGAGGATAGTAAGTACATTTTGACTGTGGCTGTCAGCAATATGTCACTAGGCCTCCCTATGTTTTGCACCCAAACCCCTTCCACACACACACACACACACACACACACACACACACACACACACACACACACATATTAATTTCTAAATGTAATAACTAAAACTGAAACTACTTCGGATTATTTTACAAATTCTTACTCTATCTGATTGCTTGTCCAGCTGGGTCATTTTCCTTTTTTTTATTATACAATGATAAGCAATTAAAAGACAGATTTATAAGAGATATAGCCATTATGGCATCAGCATTAATCAGAGTACATTTGGTACATTTGGCAGTCCAATAAAAGATTTATCAGCCTGACAATCGAAGCAGGAAAAATTAGGCTTGCATTTTTTTCCCTCAGTGCAAATCAATGCAACACACACGTTTTTTTTTTCTAAAGCATAATCACCATTCAAATTACCATCATTCATTGTGAATATTCCTCTTTTCCTTCCTAAAATCCAAGCATACCCACCCTGTCCATTAAACAAAAGCCATTACTTGAAATAATAATGAGTGAACAAAGTGGTAGGTACTGCACAAAGGTGATGTACAATACCAGTGGCATCACATACATGACAAAACATATCTGCTGTGCATTAAGTCATCTAGGAGGCTGCATCAATGCAAACAAAAGACAGAAGGAAAAAGGAAGAAATTAAAACCATGTCATACTAAGGCATTATTTAAAAAGTAAGACTTTTTAAATAAAGAGGTTGAATAATTGCAATACATGCTAGCAGGCTCATTGGTAGGCACATAGGTGTTTACTAGGATAATGACCACAAGGGCCTTTTTAAGCTTAGCCATGCATCCTAAATCTTTGACAAGTTCTGATACCATTGATAGGTATAAGTATGGGCTTGGTAGATGAAACATTTACAAGCTAGGGCCTGGGAGATGAACCATTTACAGGTTGCCTGTGTCCATTAGCGACATAGGTGCAAAACCAGAGATGAATTTCTTGTTCCCCATCCAATTGTCCAGTAAGCATTTGAATTAATGTAGGGAGGAACTCTGCTTCACATGGATGGGGAGCTTGTTCCATAGACGGGGTAGTCTCTGGGATACATACCTATCACTCTAGCAGGTCCTATTTATATCACATGCAAGGTTTAAGTCTTTAGAATGTGTAATTTTGGTACTGTTTGTTTTGTGGATATGTAGGAGGGTCATCAGAGTGGGGACTGACAATCCCCCTCAAAAGCCTGTAGGAGACAGAATACAGGGATAGGGCCTTGAGGCAGTCTGCATAGGACATATTACTTCACCCTGTATTTTTACTGAGGAACCTCTGGGGATGTTCCAGTTGTTGGATATGCCTAGTTAGGTACATACCAAAAGGGACACTGTACTCAATGATAGGTTTGATGAATGCCGAATAAAGTGGAACAATGACTTCCTTGGACTTAGATGCCATACCTTTGTTTATAAGTTGTACAACACAGAATGATTTCCTCACCACTGTAGACATGTGATGATCAAAGGCTAGATTACTATCTATGTGTTTCCCTAAGTCTCTGACTACTGGGTCAACTCTAAGGAGTGTGCTGTCAATATAATAGTTACCAGGGTTAGAAAGGATACGATTATGCATTTCTTGGCATATAGTTTTAGCCCATGGCTTTGACACCAATTGTTTGTCTGTATCAGCCCCTCCTAGTGAACATTTGTGTCAGTGTGAAATTCAATGACAGCTCCTAATTTGCAGTCATCTGCAAATTTAGTCAGCCAGAGATCATTTATGGCTTACGCAAGGTGGAGTGAGGCAATATTTTCATCACTCAGGCTGTGTTTTTGTGATCAAAGAGCACTCCCCATATTACAGACAGATATCTGTCAATTACTTATTCCCTATCCTAATTTATAGATAAAGTAACCAACAGGTAAACTCAACTGATGAATGGCTGAATCCTTTGAGGGTCTGCTATTATTATCACGTTTCTTATGCATGTTGCTTTAAGTGAGGCTGTTGATTATTTGATTTCTGATGAAGTTCTTGAATGGTTAAATAAATGTGTTTTTACCAAATTTATTGTTTGAAGAGCACTAAGTAACAAAATCGTTGTGTGGAATGCTGACTTGGCTCTCCTCATAGCACTTCTTGAGATTGTGATTTTTTTTTAAATATTTTTTTATTTGTTTTGCATCATGTTTTTGCAGGAGCAAGTTGCTGTGGTTTATTTTATTCAACATATATGTCAGCTCTTCACTTATACATTTTGATGCCCTTATCATGGCTCAACATGTTGATGGAAGAGCTTCATTGTACACTGAGGGTAATCAGTTTTAAGCCAATAAGAAATTACAGGAGTTTCCCAAAACAGAAAAGCTAGTTAGACAACAAAACTATAGTAAGAGTAAAACTATTCTGTTGTGCAGCAACTGTTATCAGATCTCACATGTGCCTGCTATTACCATAATTTAAAAAAAGATGTAAAGGTGAAATACACCTAGCTGAGCTGGCAGTCAGTCTTGTCAGTTTGCAAATCTTGAACACCAGAGCATATCATGTGTCAAAAAGTGGCAGCTTATATTAGGGTGCATGTATACAATTAGGACTTTTCTGTTTCCTCTAGGTCAAACATTCCCTGTCTACTGATTTCCTGGCATTTTAAATATATACTGGGTTTGCTGGCTTAAATCAGGGAAACATATACAGGTATATCACCAATGCACATGAATTGTCACCAGGTTCACCATTTGAACTCACCATTATGACCTTATAGCAATCCTATAATGAACTACCTTTCAACACATGACAAAAAAGATTTTACTTACCTGGGCATTACAGCTTTTGCACTCTGGCCATTCTCCATGAAGCAGTCACCTTGGGAGATGGTATACCACAGCCAGAAAAATTTTACATCTGCTAGTAACCACTTATTTCAAATGCTATAAGTTACAACTCCTTTGGCAATTCTGTTTTTAGAACCTATGTTAGTGACGTGAAATGCTTTCCTCAGCAACATTAGGAACTGCAATAGAAGGCTATTTCGAATAAAAAACAATTAATTTCCACTTCATTCTGAAAAACAACTGTGTTTACTGAAAAGGCATTACATAAGTTGAAAGTTCAACAAAAAGAGTACAATCCCAAGAAGGGAAGACATCCCTGATCAGTATCAGCAAGAAACTACGATCCCTCATAAAATCGTCCAAGGCGAGCTTTGAAAGAAACATTGCCAAGGACTCCAAAGATAACCACAAGGCATTCTTTAGCTATGTCAAGTGGCAATGTTCAAATCTGCTTGGAGTTAGTGCAGAATGGCACAAAATACACTGAACCGACCAATATCACCAACATCCTAGCAGACAGGTTCAGCGCAAACTTCACCCCCCCTCACCCCCAAAAGGGCCCATAACCATACCAGAAGAATGTAGAGTCCCTGAAATCACAGACACTTAGGTTAAAACAGCCATCTCCAAAGCCAAAAACACAGCATCAATGGGACCGAACGGTATCCCAGGCTGTGTCCTACACAAGCTCAAAGATGAACTAACCCCTCACCTAAACACACTGTTCAAACTCAGCCTCTCCACGGGCTACGTACCCATATAGTGGCTCACAGCAATGGTTACTCCACTCCACAAAGGTGGAGCCAAAACAGACCCTGGGAACTAATTGCCCTATAAGCCTGACCAGCTTGGTCTGCAAGGCTATGGAGCGCATCATCATGGAACTCATTAACAGAAACATTGGGAACCTCCAAACACTGGACCCTACCCAGTTCGGCTTTGTTAAGGGCAGATCATGTCTCCTAAACCTGGTGGACTTCATTGAGACAGTTACCAAGGCTATAGACGAGGGAAAGGTGGTACACACAGCCTACTTAGACCTCGCAAAGGCCTTCAACATCATTCCCCATTCTGGTATTATAAACAAGCTCACCAGCCTGAACATAAACCCCTACATCACAAGATGGGTTGCCAACTGGCTCACAGACAGAACCCACATGGTGAAAGTTGCGGGATCTAGGTCCGACTCTAAACTGGTTACAAGTGGCATTCCCCAGGGCTCAGTCCTAGGACCCCTCCTGTTCGGCATATACTTCTCAGAGGTACAGGCAAGCACAGGAGGATTATGGCTGACCAAGTTTGCAAATGACTGCAAACTAGGGGCTATAATTGACTCTCAGGCTGACACAGACATCCTCTAAAAGGGTCTCACTGAGACGGATACCTGGTGTCAAAATCATGGCCTCAAGCTAAATGCCAAAAAGTGCATAGTCATCCCCTTTGGAAAAAACAAAGTACCCACAAACTACTACAAACTACCACATAGGTGGTAGTCCCCTAAATAGGGAAGACATAATAAGGGATCTGGGGACCCAAGTAGTTAGTAATCTCACCTTTGATAATCACATTGCCAAAGTGGTTAGAAAATCCTTCTATGTGGCCCTCCTAATCACAAAAGGGTTCGCATCCAGATCAAAAGAGGTCATTGTGCCCCTCTACTCATCACTCATCAGACCCATCATAGAGTACAACGCCCCATTTAGGATGTACCTTACAAGACACCTGTAACAGCTGGAAGGACCACAGAAGTACCTCAAACAGATGCCCTATGCAGATCGACTGAAGAAACTCCAGCTGTACTCGGTTGCATACCGCCTACTCAGAGGTGATCTCTGCCTGACATACAAGGCCATGTCCAACCCAGAATTGATGGACATGCTCCACCTAAAGAAAACCTTATCTCCTCGAGCCACATGCTCCAGGGATCTAAACCTCACCACAACAATAAATAGGACGTGCTGGAGGGATAGATTCCTGTCCCAGAGACTTCCCATGCTTTGGAACAAGATTCCAATCTACATTAGGTAGAGCTCCTCGCCAACACTCTTCAAAAGAAACCTTTGGCGAGTGGATGGGAAACAGAAAGTTTACCCCGGGGATCACTTCAATGGATCTGCTGGACAGAGGCACAGGGAACTAATCTGAGCTGGCGGCGAAAGTCAACACATTCTGGGTAGGCTTATAAATGCCTTCTGGCAGATAGCCTAGTACCTACCTATGAACCTATAATTATAATCAGCATTACAAAAACAGAGCTGCTAAAGTGGCACTAGCTCATATCCTTACAACCACAAGGAGTACATGAACTTACACATCCCATTATAAACATCTTAGCTGCTGAATCTTCTATTTGTTACATTATATAGCACAGCATGCTATACTCTCTTACAGGACAGCTTTGGTATTATTACTGTACTGCTAGCTATGATTTGTATCTGACAGTTATTACAAAAACTTCAGAAATTATTTAATGATATAATGCGTAGTTACAGTCTAAGTAAAGACTATAATAGTGAGTACTTTATTATCTGAGTAACTTACTACTTAATGTGATTATTAAGAGGGTTATTTCTTATGTGAATTCATTCATTTGTTAATTGTATAAGTGAAATGGCCTATGTTTGGCAATCGGTGCAGAGAGTTAAGCCTGTGAGCTGTAGTTCCTGCACAGCAGGATTTGCGTCTGTCAGCCCTTATTTGCCTACTGTGTGAGTTTGTGAAAGTCACTTAACAAAGCATCGCTCCAGATTCACTGCTGAAAAGGGATTGTGAGTCCAGGGGAGCCACCTGGTTAGCAAACGGCTGTTGTTTTTGTTGTTGTTAGTAGTAATAGTAGTATCTTAATCTTCTTAACCATAACCTGGGCCATGAGGGAAAGGGCAAATGCCAAATACATGAAAATTTTGGACTATCCAAATAGCCAGCATGTCTGTGTGAGGTATAGAGAAAGAAAAGTATCCAAATAAATCACAAGGATATATGTGGTGACTCTTCATACTCCAGAAAATCAATAAGTGGGGGCTGGAGCTCAACCTTTGACCCCAGGTACAGAAGTACTGAGCAACAGTGCCACCATTTTTCTGTTATATCTACTGTTGCTTTTCTTTTGTATGGAAATCTTTTCTGTAAGTACTGTGGGAATTTCTTCCCTGAGCATCCTGTGAAAATAGGCCTCACACACATAGGACCACCCAATTAACAAAGCACAAGTAAAATAAAATTAATGTTACTATCCACAGTATAAAATAAATAAAAAAGACTCATAGCTGAAGAAAGAAACTCACTTCTTTATATTCATTTGTCCTACCATACTTCCTATATATTCCATTAAATCTTAAGGCATTATTTCAACTATAGCACCTGATGTGAACCTCAGTCTCTGCTTGGCTTAGAGTCTAGTATTGCATTTCTCATATACTGTAGTTGTTACTTGGTCAGAATTGCTTTCTTACTTATTTTATAGTACCATGTGCTGGCCTGCTTAAACAAAATCTGGAAAGTCAAGCAACAGCTGGAAAATTAATGGATTTAAACACTCCATGTGAAGACACAAAACCACAGCAAAACAATGCAGACACCAACCTTACACTCCCTAGAATATCCAATGCAACTGCTACTGTGGACTACAGTGTGGATTTAGGAGAGTTAATTACATCCGTCTATAAGCAGAAGTTGAAGACATCACTGTTATGCAGCTGACTGTGCCAAGGCATCACTGTTATGGAGCTGACTGTGCCAAGACATCATTCTTATGTGGCTGACTGTGCTAAGACATCACTGTTACATGGATGACTGTGCCAAATTTCTTAAAATCACTAATGTGGACCTAGATTGCCAGTTAGCCAAGGTGGAAATGTAAATTAAATTTCTCCTAGAGTTTGCATAGAAATTAAAGATCACATCAAACAAGAGAACTGAGGCTATCAGAGCAATCTTTGGACTTTGGGAAGACTGTCAGTAAAGATGCAATAATGCCTAACAGATTGGGCATAACAGGGTACTAACAGACCGCCCAGGGTATGGTGGGGTCCAATGTCGCAGGCAAAGCACTTCCCCACCACTTGAAGGTTCATTATACCCTAGTAACACTCACCTTAAAGGGCATCTCTGTTAAACTGTTTTGCAATTATTTTATATTTAATATATACGTTTTTATACTCTTGATACAGAATAGTTCACTGCCTAATGTGTAAAAGTATATGTCGAAGGATATGTCGTTGCTCTTTGAGGAGGTATTTTAAATTCAAAATATAAAAAAGTCATATAACAACTCAACAGATAATTTATAAAGTCTATTTACCACAGGAACACACACACACACACCCACCCATGCAAGCATACTCATGCAGAGACAAAATCACACGCACATGCACACAAATGGAATCATCTGCCAAGTTCAGTGTGATTAATGAGTACATCTAAAACTTCAAGATACAAATGAATGCATGATTCAGGTATTCTAAAATATAAACTCCATAATACCCCCAACGATTTTCTGAGTTAATTTGCCAATATGCACATACACAGCTTTCATTAACCATGCCCCTTCTACCTGAAAAAGAAAATTATTGAGATTGTTTGGCCCAAGATGATGTATCTTAACTGGAGAGAGTATATCAAAAATAACTTTTCACTACACCTACTGGAAAAGCACAATATATGGTAGCCACTAATTCATTATGTTAAATATCAGAAAGTGAAAACCAGCAGCCTGTACCCTTCACATCTCAGGATCATTCTGCAGGAAAGGACACATAAGGTCTTTATTCAACACAACAATTCATGGACTGGCGTGTAGAAAGGGAGAAGAGGGTCTGACAACTATTTAATCAGGTATCCCCCTCCCCAGATCTGAAACTTTGTAAGCCCATACAATCTGAGCCTCCCCGATGAGATGCCTGTTACCTCCTGAACATTAAGGTAAATTAGGAACGCTCATATTGCCTCATAATGTTAGCTACCTCCTTGGTCACTCCTTTATTTAGTAGTAAAACCATTAATTTACAAGGTAAAAGTTTTTCAATATGATTTTTCTTTTACTGATAAATTATGGTGTTACTTTGTGACTGATGATGGAACAAATGGAGAGATTAGTCAAATGCGATTATTCTGAAGATGAGTACAGCAAGAAACTGAACTAACATGACCGTACTGTTTCACAATCGTTGGAGAGAGAACTGCAAAAGTAGTTACAATTTAATATTATTCAAGTGGCAAACAGTGTAGAAATGATAGCAGGAAAGAAAAATATGGCAGCAGTTGTACGAAGTATAGCTCCAGACAACATAAAATGTAAACAAAGAACTTTTAATATTAGGTAAGCGCTTTCACAACTATCTGTGGCTTCCTCAGACCATACACAAATATAAAAACACACAGAAATGTTTTTAAAGCTTTCCTTGCATGGTTTATTTGCTTGAAAAACCACTCCCAACCAATCAAGATGCTTTAGACACTCCCTCTTTTAAAAACATCATCCCCTTTCTCTGTGTTACAGACAGTATTACTTTTAAAACACATTTTTAAAGCACATTTTAAAATCTTATTCAACACAGTCAAAGCATTCATAAGTATCCTCAAGCTCTTCATGTTTAAACACAGTTCAAAACGTTGCTTGTGTCAGCAGTATATCGGATGCTATATATTATGCTAAACATACTTTATTTTATAACAACAGCATTAAATTCACTTCTCATTGTATACTTCATACTGAAATCATGTTAGTCTACGTTACCTGCTTTGCTAACATATATACCATTTCCTAAAAATCATTGTAGTACCAATACCAAATCAATATAAATCCAACCTTATGTATATTACTTTCCACCACTTTTAGCATTACAAATAAATCTCCGGTTTAAACATATGCATACATTACCCATTCCATAGATTCACAATCATACCTCTCAAGTGTACCTGATTATGAGGAACGATTCATTTTGGGGTTAAAAAAAGTTGTTCATGTTCCTCGAAGTTCCTCAAAGTTCCACATTGAAAGATTTTGTCCCACATTCAGTGTTAGGAATTTTTTTAAGTAAAATCCATAGTAAATAGAAATTAAATATATTTATTTCATTAAAAATTTTCTTTATAAAGTAAAAAAATTTATCCTCCTATGACCCTCCTAGTTGAAGTTTGTTGTTGTTAGTTAGTATGTGTTAGTTCCACATTACATTTGTTCCACACATTATACAAGAGTGGCAAGTTTGGAGATGGAAGGTTGAGAGCTATGTTCACAATTTGTTTTAAAACTCTACCTCTTCCCATAGCTTATTCGATCATTAGACTTATCCAACGAGTATATCCTGTTCAAGATATACTTGTATTTCACCCTCATTGTATTATGCTCCATTTTTCAGAAGTTAAAAGTATAAAAATTGAAAGAAGTGTATTCGTTGTCATAACGACGCCTTTGCGCATGCTCAGTGACGTAATTACACTTGGCATACGCTCCGTATTACTTTCTTTCACTTCTTTCATTTAATAAATAACGAAATATTATAAAATAGAGTGTGTCGTTTTTGACTAATTTAAAGTCAACCAAATCATAAGTTAGTGATCAAATTTATATATATATATATATATATATATATATGTGTGTGTGTGTAAATTTTCATTCGAAGAATGTATGTGTATCAAACCATAGACAGAACATATTAGTACATTTCTGTGATTCATATATCAGTCAAATATGTGGAGTATAAAGCGCTCAATGCATCATATAAATACAGCTAAGCACAATCTTATACAGATATATATCTTATAACTTATACATATACATAAATTTAACTTACTATGTCTAGACAACCCTTTCAAGCCTTAAAATGTATATATTCAATGGACAAAACTAGTCCTATATATATATATATATATATATATATATATATATATATATATATATATATATATATATATATGCAGTTTGATCCAAATATACATGTCATAAGTTTGTGTAATGTTTGTGTAAAATACATGTAGACATCATATATGAAATGAGAGAATAATGCTAATAAAGAAAATATGTTATTCATAGTTATAAATATACTCAACATACAAATAATTACTCTCATCATATTAGATGAATAATAGACATACTATAGGCAGACAGAATCACTGACGTAGTGGCTAAATTCTATTCTATTTAGGTATATGGTATTTCAAAAAACGAGATACAATTCTCTGATATCCCTATTTAGTAATCTTATGCTGGATAAGCCATGTTTCCAAACATATTTAGGTAAGTAATGTCTCAGAATGTTAGCTAGATTTCTTCAATATACATACTAAGTGGTAATATTATTAGGTACCATCTATTAAATATGTGTCATTATTTTCTAGGTATCCCTCGTGCTTCTAAGGCACTTTTAATAGACACTTTACCATTCAGTCCCTTTTCCTTATCTGCTCTAAGTTTTAATTTTCATCTAATCTCACTCCTTTCTGTTAGATTCTTAATATCATCCAGCCTTTGCCCAATAATAACTTCTTCTAGTGCTGTAAATTTAAAGTCATGATATATGCCACTTTTCTCTATGTACTTAGACAGAGCACTCACAGAGTCCCTATTCCTTATACTACTAATATGTTCCTTTATACATTTTCTAAATGTCCTGTTTGTTTTGCCTACATAGAAATGTGAGCAGCAGTCACTGTGCTACATAAATAATATTCACACTGCTACAAGTGACTGCTACATTCAACTTAAATTTATTACCAGTAACTGGATGGACAAATTCATCAGTATTTTTAACAAAATGGCACATATTGCAACTGGTACATGGTCTAGTACCTTTCCATGTATTCAGATTACTTCCAGGTAAATTCCTGGAATAGCATAACATACATTTTAAGATTTTTCCTATTTTTAAAAGTGAAGCTAGGGCATTCACCATCTACTTCCCTTATTCTTCTCTCTGTCATAAGAAGTGGCCAATGTTTATTAAATACGTCTCTGACTTTCCTCACATCACTTATATATGATATAGAAACATTAACTACATTCTTATTAACCATCACATCAGTTCTATTTAATACTTGATCTGCCTTATTGGAAAAATATGGCTTCGATCTACCTTCCCTAAGTGTGTTGACTTCTCCCAACATATCAGTCACTTCTTTCTTTTTATAACCCCTGTCATATAGATTATTTTCTAGGGTTACCAATCCTTCTACGAATGTGGGTTCATGGTTACTTAAACGTGAAACCCTCATTCCTTGTCCTTTTACTATATTTGTAAAAGTTTTCCTAGGGTGCATGCTTGTCCTATATAATAACATGTTGCGATAACCCTCTTTTCTATAAACCTTGATATCAAACATGCCTTCATTTCCTTTTATTACAAATATGTCCAAAAAAGGCAACCCTTCAAGTGAGTGATTCATAGTAAATTTCAAGAAATTGGTAGTAGCTTCTGCATCACTAACAATTTTTTTTCAATGCTGGAAGGGTAATGTCCTACAAAAGAAAAATATTGTCCACAAATCTATGATAGAACTTCACATGATTTTTATACATTTCTAGGGGAAACAACTGTTCCACTTCCCATTGAGCCATTACTGCGTTGGCATAGCTGTTGGCACAACATGTCCCCATGGCTATACCTTCGCGTTGTAAGTAGTATTTACTATCAAATACAAACTTATTATTTTCCAAAATAACTTCCATGAACCTACATATCATATCAGTTAGATGTCCTCCATATTCACTGTTACGATGAAGAAATCTGTATAAGTATTCAACACCTTCACAATCCGGTCTTCTTCTTCTTTCGGCTTTGTCCCAGTTAGGGGACACTACAGCGGATCACTTGTCTGCTCATGATTGGCAGTGGAGTTTTATGGTGTCGAGTTGCCAGCCCGGCACCCAACCTTCCACAGAAGGCACACACTCATGCCTAGGGCCAATTTAGAGTGTCCAATCCACATGTCTTTGGGATGTAGGAGGAAACTGGAGCACCTGGTGGAAACCCACGTGACCACAGGGAGGACATGCAGACTCTGCACAGAAGGCACCCCAGCCTAGAATCGAACCGGAGAACCTCTTGCTGTGAGGTGGCAATGCTAACCGCTGCACCACCATGGCCACCCACCTTCACAATTTGGTATTGAGGTAAAAAGGGAGGTTACATCAAGGGTGACTAAATAGTTTCTCCCATGCATAGTTGATGTTCGCCTATATGTATATAGGCTCCATAAGAAGTGTTTGGAATCTTTTAGTACTACTTGAGATTTATCCAGACTAGATCTAATCTTCCTTTCTACAAAAATGGAAAATGGTTCAGTGATCCAACCTCGGCCTGCAACTATAGGTCTAAATGGTGGAAACTGAGGGTCCTTGTGTATCTTAGGTTGGCCTTGAAATGAGGGTATGACTGGGTGCTCCACTATTAGGAACTGTACTAGCTCCATTGAGATACCATAATTAATCAGGAATTCATTAATAATAATTCTAATGACTCTATACCTATCTTAAATATAATCAATAGTAACAGGCTTATATACTTTGTTATCAGCTAGCATATTATGTAATGAACTGTAATAGTATTCTCTGTCCATGATAGCAGTCATACCCCCTTTGTCTGCAGGTTTAACAACAATTTGTGTATTCTCTAGCAATCTTGATAGGGTCTACTTCTCCTTCCAACTTACATTTTTATATTTGTCATTCTTGGTATGTGTGCTTAATGAGTTGTATAACTCATCCTTGCACATCCTGCCTAATGCCTCCAAAATAGGATGGTTAGGTGGCATATAGCTACTAAGTTTCCTAAATGTATCTATTCCTTTCTTTATTTCATTAGGAAAATTCAGTTTTAACATAACATTTTTTAAAAACAACTTTAAATCAGTTATAGTGTCCGGAATATCTGCTGCCTGGGCAGGAATACATGATAAACCTTTTTGCAGCACTAAGATTTCATCTTTGGTTAACTGCTGTTGTGATATATTCCATACAGTGTTCCGCATTTTCTTCAGAGTGGGATATTCCATCATCTCTGGCTGCTCCTTTCTTTTCATCCTGCCTCTGCTCTTGGACCTGTATAGTTGTCTTCCTTTCTCTTGGCGTATAGGTAGGGGAAAAATGGGAATGTTTCTGTTGTACTTTGCATGTTCTCTTTCCTTCTAACTACAGGTTGACCTGGTGGTATTTCATTCTCCACCTGTGAGGTAGAATTATCCAGATTAGTTATTTCACCAGCTGTGTTCATAGGGCTCATTATTGCTTTTGTTAGTAGCCCTTCAGACATACAATGTTGTACTTCATTCGGCGTAGGGGTCACAGGGTTATTCGTTGTTACTTTCTCTGTGTCTTGCTCCAAATGGTTACAGCGTGCCCTGGGAGCTGTTTCAACTTCATCTCTCCTTTCATTAGATACTCTTAACCCACTAGAATTGGTTGTCACTATTATTGGTCTTTGTGGCCTAGGCCAAGACAACACATGGCTTAGATAGATATTAAAACTTAGAGCAGATAAGGAAAAGGGACTGAATGGTAAAGTGTCTATTAAAAGTGCCTTAGAAGAACGAGGGATACCTAGAAAATAATGACACATATTTAATAGATGGTACCTAATAATATTACCACTTAGTATGTATATTGAAGAAATCTAGCTAACACTCTGGGACATTACTTACCTAAATATGTTTGGAAATGTGGCTTATCCAGCATAAGATTACTAAATAGGGATATCTGAGAATTGTAGCTCATCTTTTGAAATACCATATACCTAAATAGAATAGAATTTACCCACTACAAGTCAGTGATTCTGTCTGCCTATAGTATGTCTATTATTCATCTAATATGATGAGAGTAATTATTTGTATGTTGCATATATTTATAACTATGAATAACATATTTTCTTTATTAGCATTATTCTCTTATTTCATATATGTCTGCATCTAATTTATTGTATAGACATATTATATAATTACACATTGAGACTCATTCCTATCTAGTATATGTGCCACTGCATTTATCCATCTTTACATGTCTGCTAGATGAGACCATATAGATAGAATGCATTATATTTAAAGTACTATATGTCTGTGCAAGAGTGACTCTGATAGCAGTAATACAGCATTCTGAGTGTTCTGTGGTGTCTATAATGAGGATTTATATGGAGGACAAGAGTGTAAAGTAAGCTCTGTCTTTACACAAACTGATGACATATATATTTGGATCAAATTGCCTATATATATATATATACATATATATATATATATATATATATATATATATATATATATATATATATATATATATATATATATTGGACTATTTTTGTCCATTGAATATATACATTTTAAGGCTTGAAAGGGTTGTCTAGACATAGTAAGTTAAATTTATATATATATATATATATATATATATATATATATATATATATACATATATATATATATATATATATATATATATATATATATATATATATAAAGTTATAAGCTATATATCTGTATAAGATTGTGCTTAGCAGTATTTATATGATGCATTGAGTGCTTTATAACTGCGGTGGTGGTGCTGCGGTAGCATTGTCGCCTCACAGTAAGACGTTGTCCTGTTCAATTCTCAGCTAGAGCGTCTTCTGTGTGGAGACATGCGTGAATGGACGTACCTTCATTGAAGGTTGTGCATCAGGGCCGGTAACTCGGCATGTAAAAATCTACTGCCAATCATTAGCGGACCGGTGACCCCTAACCAGGAAAAGCCGAAAGACACAACAACATTGAATGCTTTATACTCCACATAGTTGATTGATATATGAATCACAGAAATGTACTAATATGTCCTATCTCTATGGTTAGATACACATACATTCTTCGAATGAAAATGTTTATATATGTATAAATTTAATCACTAATTTATGATTTTGTTGACTTTAAAATATTAAAAAATGACATACATTCTATTTTATAATATTTGTTTGCTTATTAAATGAAAGAAGTGAAAGAAAGTGATACGGAGCATATGCTAAGCGTAATTATGTCACTGAGCCTGTGCAAAGGCATCATTATGATGACGAATACCCTTCTCTCAATTTTTATACTTTTAACTTCTGAAAAATGGAGTATAATACAACGAGGGTGAAATACAATTATCATCAGTAAATTACTTGAAATACAAGTATATCTTGAACAGGATATACTCGTTGGATATGTCTAATGATCAAATAAGCTATGGGAAGAGGTAGAGTTTTAAAACGAATTGTGAATCTATGGAATGGGTAATGTATGTGCATTTTTAAACCGGAGCTTTATTTGTAATGCTAAAAGTTGTGGAAAGTAATATACATAAGGTTGGATTTATATTGATTTGGTACTACAATGATTTTTAAGAAATGGTATATATCTTAGCGAAGCAGGTAACATAGGCTAACATGATTTCAGTATGAAATATACAATGATAAGTGAATTTAATGCAATTGTTATAAAATAAGTATATTTAGCATAATATATAGCATCCGATATACTGCTGACACAAGCAATGTTTTGAAATGTGTTTAAACATGAAGAGCTTGAGGATACTTATGAATACTTTAACTGTTGAATACGATTTTAAAATGTGCTTTAAAAATGTGTTTTAAAAGTAATACTCTGTAACACAGAGCAAGGGGTTGATGTTTTTAAAAGAGGGAGTGTCTAAAGCATCTTGATTGGCTGGGAGTGTTTTTTCAAGCTAAAGAGCCATGCAGGGAAAGCTTTAAAAATGTTTTTGTGTGTTTTTATATTTGTGTATGGTCTGAGGAAGCCACAGATAGTGGTGAAAGTGCTTACCGAATATTAAAAGTTCTTGGTTTCCATTTTATGTGGTCTGGAGCTATACTTCGTACAACTGCTGCCATATTTTTCTTTGCTGCTGTGTTTGCTTATTTGGTGGGACAGTATACGTTTACCAGCTGGTTGTTTGCCTGTTTTTCGTAGAAATGATAATAATTAAATGGAGACATTTGATCAGATTCTTTGTATCCAAAGTATTTTGTAGTGGTTGTAATGGAAGATACATTGTACCTATAGAGCCTATTAAAGTGTCAGGAAATGGAATTCAGAGATAAAGCATACACAGGAGCAAAATAAATTGACCAGTGGAAGCATCTGTTGGTTGTAATGGAGAATAAAGTAAGATGCTGAAATCTGAGATTGCTGGGAGTATTAGAAAGTGATGAAGGGATACCCTTTTTTGAGTATGTGAAAACCAAAATGGTGTTGTCTGGATGCATGAAAATTTTGTTATGGGTGACACATTTATCAAAGTCAAAAGTCTTGAAATATGGGATGCAAAGGCCAATGCTGATAGAGTTTTTGATGTGTTATAAAAGAGGAGACGGTGCTTTGGTAGCTGTTGTAGATCGGCAGAAAATTATCAGTGGCTGGTCGACCCATCTGTGTTGGGCATGATTATATTAAGAAGCGCATGAAACATCAAATGCAATTTTTAGGAAGCAATAAAATAACCCCAAACAAGAACAATGTATAGTAACTAAACTCAAAATCTATAATTGTCTTATTTTTAAGCTAGCATGTTTTAAAAATCTGTAAGAGAACTTTCGTATTTTGTGGTTGCTCTAGCTAGGATGTATTGTAGCAGTATGTAAATTGATTTTTTTCCTCTCATATGCTTTACTATATGTAACAATCTGTAATTGTGACTATGTTGGAGCGTTTCTCCCCGAGCCTCCACTGAAAATGGACATGTATCCAGTCGTACCATCCCGGTCAACAAATGTAAAATAAATAAAAATAAAATAAATAATATAAGAGGAGAATTTAGAATACAAATGCTTTCTCAGTAGCAGAAAATAAAGGAATTGCCATTAGGATTAATGCAGCTACACCTCAAGGAAGAGGAGACAAGAACTGACAGGCTGGGGGCATTGACTTCACTAGAAATAGAGGAGATAAACAGGAAAAGAATATGTTTCTTAGATTTTACAGAGACTGTTTAAGTACCACAGATATGGCAAAGTGTTAATTGTATATAACTATTAAAGCTGTTCTTGAGTCAGTATTTGGCAAAATATAATCTGTATGAAAATGTTACTGTTATCTACGAACTACAGTGTGGTGATGTATTAACTATCCGACTTAAGAGAGCTTTTGCCCAGCATGTTGATTTTTTCAACCTTATAAAAATATTACAGCTCATTTAAATTCAATGTGACATTAATCATATGACTGTATATGCTATCAGAAGAAGGAGATATTATAGTTGCCTACATGTAGTAAGATGTGACTTTTTTTGAAAAAATAATGTATATAGTAGGAAACATTTATTAATGATCATAATGTGTTAAAATGACTGGGAAAAATCCTGTAATCATGAATACTCTGGCCCAATTTATAGGCTGAATAAATGTAATGGTTTGCAATACAATGACATTTTTCTGTAGATTTAAATATAAGAAGCAAATATTTTGGGGCCTGTTTATATACTGTAAGATTATATTAAAGTACATTATTAAATGGAAATGCAATATTCACCTTGATTATAATGCAGTAGGCATTTCATATATGACTTTACATATTATTAGTTCGAGGAGAAAACATACTTCATGGGTTTTTGCAAGAAATATCCCATTAGAGTGTTTATTTATTTTTTTGTAGAATACAGTGAGACACTAACCATGCAAAAATGGTACGTCATGTATTAAAATATAATTTCATGATGATTTGATTATAATGTGTGTTTAACTTGATATTAATTGCAAGTGGGAGTAAAATGTTTGAAATAATTTGGTAAGAATATATACGCAATAGTTTAATGAACTTGCTTTTATGATTATATGTATTGAAGAGACTCATTTGTGGCAGTGGGTTTATGTTGATTATCTTCAAGAGAGTCACACACTGAGTAAATAATAATATTTTATACATTTAAGGTTCAGTTTGCAGTGAATGGCTTCAGTAGTGTTTAAAACATTAGTGATGAAATTAGATACAGGTATGCTCACTGGCAACTAAGGTAATATTTGTTGCTAGAGGGTAATTTTGCAAGAATATGTTTGGGGACACATAGTACGTATAAACAGGGATTGAGATTCTTTCTTAATGGTCTGTCTCTTCTTCTTTTATTTCTTTTCCATAAGTACTCACAGTCAGGCCCTACTTACTCTGTTAGACTCGCTGGTGGTGTATGGTGGTTTACAATGTGTGGCGTGGGGTTAACCTCTGAAGCTATGCTCACCATGGTACTTCATACTGGACATACTAGCCACATTGGGTATTATAGGTATAATAACCTGGCCTTCTTATTCTTTGTTTGTGCTGCTGATGGGTGGATGTCATAATGCAGGAGTCAAAACAAGAGCATGATATGGACTCTTGAAATCTGATAATTTATAACTAAATGTAGTTGTCTTTAAAATTACAAAATGCATGACTTTTTCTGCAGACTGAGTGTGGTAAAGGAGACCACAGCAAGACACTCGGACACCAGTTTGTATAGTATAGTATAGTATAGTATAGTATAGTATAGTATAGTAGATATGCATTATGTATGAAGCCATGGGCATATCATGTATGAAAACCAGTAGTGAGTGATTTGAGGAGGGCTGGTGCTGTTCACAACAACATGTTGTTTTACAGCAATGTAACATGCATAGTTGACTGCCTACTTGAATTTTTTGTTGTTGCTTTAGAGACTAAATAGCAACATGTTGTTTACAAGGAGTTAAGGTACATAGTAGTTAAGGAAGTGTGAGAAGTAAAGAAGAAGACCATAGACAAGGGTGTGTGTTAGCAGAAATAATGCTTGATATATACTAGATAAGAAACAGAGTTGCTTTCAAAGGATTAAGTGAACAATTGCTACAGCCGTGTTTCACTCCAGATCAAACTGCGTGTTAAATTAAAAGGATAGACTGTCTTAGATTGCTCCCCGAAGCATTGTGAAGAAGATATATGGATGCTCATGAAAGTACAGAGTTACATAGGTAAGATTATAAGAAAACAATGCCTTAGTATAACAAATGGAAACTATTATACCAAGAAGTCATATATAAAAATATATGTATATGATACTGAGTGGTACTATGTTTGTATGTATGTTGTTAGTTAAATGCAAATGTAAATATTTTGTTTTAATAAAAAACATTGAAGAATAAAAAAATACAATGTGCATTATTTCTTTTCCTACTCACCCTGTATTCATTGTAGAGTTAGACTAAGCCAAAGGAAGTTGCAATTCCATGACACCCTGCATTAACCACAAGAATTCTGGTACCCTTAGATAGAATTGGAGAATATTTGCAGACGTAAGCAATTTATAAGATATTATATGCTAATCAACCCCTCAGAATCTAGTATTTTTCTCTGTGGCTTACTGTTAAGAAACAAGAATACATTATTTTGGTACCACTTCAGTTTACTGATATTCTGACGCAGGATGCTAAATTTTACATGTCTACCCTGACAATGACAGCAAGGATAGTTTTCTTGTGTTTCAATCAGGAAGGCAGCTGTCTGGTGACTTTATGGGTGCTGCTGACAATACTGACGCCTGCACCAGTGGTATAGAGGGATAAAACCCTGGCTATAGCCAAGGTGACCTGAGTTTGATTAGTGCCTTAGGTGCTTGTTGGCACAGGTAGGGAACATGGGCATGCACATCCTGGGGGAAGGGCATGTGCTTGGGCACACCTCCATAATAAATCCCTGGTAGAAACTGGGGACATGATTGGAGTGCTGTCTGCAATGGGTGTGTGGGATAGAGATTTGGCACAGCTACACAGGAAGGCATGGATGATTCTCTGCTAAGTTCATTGAATGCTATCCTCTTTAGGAGTTCACATAGGCATAAGTATTAGGCCAGAAGGTGAGAACACTCCCTTAACAGCTATATAACACTACCCCAGGTTAAACTAATACCATCACTGGTTCCAAACACTGCTGTTGTCAGTCCAGGACAGGTCAATTCAGGTTCAGTAGACTAAGTGGAAGCGGAGAAGCACTAGGATTATCTGCTGGACAGCTGTGGAGGAGCCAAAAATGGATATAAATACTGGCAGGAGAGAGTGGCTCTGCTATGGCTTTAATTCATTGGGGGGAGAGCAAAGGGTTATTACTAACCTCGTTTCAGCAGTTTCACCAGTACATTGATTGGATACCTTTCTGGGAGGCTGCAGTTCTTTCCTACTTGCTTTTTAGTTAGTCTGAATTACACCAAAGTGAGGCACATTTGGAAGAGTTGCAACTGTCTAGTACTGCTTGGTTTCCCTAGACTCCCCAGTCATAGGCCATAACAGAAGCCTCCTGTGTACCTATGACAGATGTCTCATTTACTTTACTATACTTTAAACAATCCCTAAACGCTACAGCTATCCAGATAATATATTAAGTGCTGGGCTCATAACTCATTTATGATTATATTACTCATTGATCCTCAGTCTGTATCAACTCAAGTGTTTTTTTTTCTCTTTGCAAATAACTTGCATTTTGAATGATAGACGGTTTCTTACTGTAGTTTTTCATTTGTCTCTTTTGAGAAGTTGAAAGGATTTTGAACAGCAACATTTAAACTTGCGTTTATTTCCTTTTACATGGCATAAGTTCAGTTTCTCCAGTTTTATAAAGCAGCATCCTGTGCAGTGATGCATTAGAGTTTCTGTGACTGAGCACAAATTGGTTTTACTTTGGAGCATGGGTCTAATGAACGTGTGTTTTCAGTCATTTACCATTTGACTTGAAACTTTGCATTTGGTCATATAACCCATGTGATACAGTTTTTTTTTCCTTTTTGCGTAATTATCTATAGACCCAAATGAGTGTTCTGGGTTTATTTGTTGGCTGTAAGACCACTCTGGGTCCTATGTTGCCTGAGGTAATTTGATGGCTTTGAGACCACAGCGATGGAAGTCACAGTACTTGTGTATATAGTTATGATGGGGTAGTGGGGTACTGAACTTAAAGCCAACTGACCTTCGCTGTAATGGTGCTTAACACCAGTAATGATGAGAGGAATTCAGCATTCAGAGACACGTTTCCTCTCAGAAGGCAGCAATAACAGGCTCAGTGGAATCAGGGAGTGGGAGGAAGGGAAGTGCGTCAGTGAGGAGAAGGTAGGCCTTCCTCCAGGACCAGCAAACTAGACAAAATTCAAAATCTCTATTCTTGCTGGAAACAGAATATCTGATAGAGTTTCCTGGACAGGAAAGCATTGGCTATGAGGCTTTCACCCAGCCCTGGAATGCTAGGCTACAGTGTCCTGGAACAAACAAATCAATTGCATGTTGGTAGTTGAGACAGCACAAAACATCCTGGGAGACGTTTAAAACAAATAAATAAATAAGAGTCACTCAGTATATGATGGCCTTTTGTTTCAATCTATTTGCATCCTAAGATGTGGGATATGGAAAATCATATTCACTTCCTGTACTTGAAATAATAGATGTATAGGTAAACCAGTTTTTTTTTAATTATGTGAACTGTTTGTCTTCCGAGCAGGACACTATTTGCATAGCTCACCTCCAGCAACATTTTATCATTTCTAGACTGTTGAATTATTGGATCCAAGATATGGGGTTATTAGATTTAAGTGCCACAATTGCACTGGGGCCAGGCTAATTTATGTAATGTTTTGCTGATAATGGTACCTTGAGCTGCAGAGGAGCTCTTAGACTCTTCCTTGTCTTTTTCTCTGGCACCTTATCCTTACCTAGGTCACACTACATTGATGTGGTGCATGAGTCTACCTGATCCTCTCTTACCTAAATATTGGTAGCTTCCTCTGTATTCCTCCAGGAGGCTGGAATTTAAGGAACTTCGCCAGACTCCAAATCAGGAATTTTTGCAGACCAAGGGTCAAGGGTCATATTCCTTGAATATTTTTTTCAGGAAGTATTTATATACTGCATACATGCCAGACTTCATTCTTGTGCAAATGGATTGTGATTTACTGGTCTAAGCTGTTGTTAAAATTGCAAGTCAAATATTTTCCCATGCAGTTCTGCTTACCTGCTTATAGTTACTGCTTCAAGGCTTTAAAAATTAACTTCAGAACATTGTAAACATAAAAACTGAAATTTCATTAGAAAGCCAGCTGCAGAGTTAGGAAATCTACCTTGTTATCTGTAGCTGCCTTACTTGGAAGTGTAAGATTGCTTGTGTTTAGCATTCCTCTTCTTCTCTGCAGTCTCTTTCTAGTGGGAAAAATCTTCTCTCTATTTAGTAGCTTAGAGTTATTTTTCTCTCATTTTTAATCTTTTCATCAGTCAGAGACTGATTTAAAGAACCCATTCTTATGCAAAAAGATGTCACATGCTACATTTTAATGCTTCCCTACACTCACAAGAAGTTAAAAATATAGAAGGCTCTGAGAGTGGATGGGCCCCTACTTGTGATTTACAACCATCTCCCACCCTTGCACTAGGCCCTGTTTGGAAAGCTGGCAACCACACTTATATACAGGGTTGCTGTCCACTATCCTAAAAATAAGTCCCCTAATACCAGTATTAAAGCTAGGGAAAAATCTGGCCTATTTTCAAGTGTCTTTTTTTTAAGTTCAGAAATTCTGGCTGTCAAGAGAGATACCACCCCAAAAATGTACTTTAATGTTCTTGACTCTGAAGATGTAACCCATGCTGATTCTGATCACTTTTTTTTTTTCAGATAACTGAATTCTCCTAATCTGAGATTCCTTGGCCTTTATACTCTTGGTCCATGCTAATGATTTGTAGTTACAACATCAGCCCCCATTAAACTGGCGTTCATATTGGGTAGTTTCGGTCCATTTGAATATTTTTGGAATATCATTTCTCTTGGACCCTTGCACATTTCATATGCTTTTTATACCTTTTACCCCCCACTCCATTAGCCATCAGTGACCTTAAAAGGGATACCTCTCATTCCCTTGTAAGTAGAGATTTATCTCTTTGTTGTAGGTGGAATTTACTCTTAGAACTAAGAACTGTCTGAGAGTAAAAGTCATTCTAGATTCTTTTACTCCATAGGCTCTCCATCTCCCTGCCAGGAAGCTTCATATGTGGGACAGAAAAGACTTATTTTTTTAATCTGATCATCTGAACATCTGCATGGGATTTTAACTCAGCAGTACTGTCTCAAACATGGATGCTAACTAAATATTCCAAGTTTGTCTGTTATCAAGGTAGCTGAGTTTTTTTTTCCACTTCCCCAGTTGATCAAATGCTAATTGGCTAATCTCCCCTGGCTCTCCTGTTCTCCCTGATATCACCTGATGGAAAGAAAGTGAACTCAAAATTGTAAATCCATACAGGTATTATTCCCTTGCTGTGGCCATCATTGATGGTCAGGGAGAGGAACATGGAGCAGAGCCAGGAGATGACAATTTGAAATACACTAAGTCCTATCCCATCCACTGTATGCTGATGTTCAAGAGTTGGCTGAATGAGCTATAAAATTTCGCCAAAGACGATGTGCCTACCTCAGGTGGTGAGGCACTCATACTGCATTGATACATGGACCAGTGCCAGTCTGACGATCTTCTGAGCCCTAGCCTCCACAAGGGCTTGAGAGAATTTCAATGTGTGGCTCTCACCCTCCGCCTAGAATGGGCATATCCATCATCCCTGCCAATTAAAACAAGCATGCCACCTGTTAATCAGACTTGGGTCACCTGGGTCATGGTCAGGCTTCATTCCTGTACACCACTAGGTTAACTATAAAGTAACCCTACGTTTTTGGCAAACATTGAAGAATTCTGTTTGGTTGCCTGTTCATGCTGATTCTATTTTTGTACATTTGTTGAGCGCATTCTGTGGCAATCATTGTCCATTAGTATCACATACATGCATCAGCACCTGAGGCAGACATCCTCGCCAGCCAAATGTTATATCCATTTAGCCTACTACTAAACATCTGAATATGTCAGCACAGTCTTCCCGATCCTCAGGAACATTTTTTCACACCTTGGATCCTAAGGGGATATGGCCTTTTTTCCTTTTTCTTATGGATGTGCTACCAGGATCCCCAGCTACCCGAAATGCTTTTCCATAGATGACTGGCGATTGCAGGACATTAGAGATTGTTCTTAGTCCTTTCTGACTAGGAGCTTTCAATGTATATCCAGCAGCGACAGTACTCATGCTTTCCAATGCTGGCAACCTGCCCGTTTTCTTTATCTTCATTTCATTTACTTTTAAATTGCAATATGGATATTTGAAGAGGTCTAGCTGGTTTACATAAATGCTTGTCCAAGCTTTACTTAATGATTTTGCAGTGCGAGCTCTAAGGTAGCTGTGCTAAGATGTAGTGAGTGTGGTCCTACCACTAATTAATGATGCACAGGAGTTCATTTTGAAGAGACCATCTACCATCTATACAGCAATTTTCTTTGTGGAAATACTTTCACTTCCTGTTTCTTCCTTTGGAAAGCTTGTCATAAATCTTTCAAAAGGTCCTAAATCTGTGCTATAGGTTTCATGATGGGTCCATATCTATTCTGGCACATATATCTTGTGATTGCTTGGTAACAACTGGAAAATTGGGTGGGCAGCTTTCTTTATTCAACTGAAGATTGAACAGTGAAGAACTGTCAAAGCTGGACTACCCCTGCATACCTTTACATTGAGAGTTAATTGTAGAAGTTATAGAGAGGTTAAGAATTTGGTGAATAACAATTACTTGAGGGATTTTATATGGGTCTTATAATATGTAGAATATGTTTCACTCTTCTCTTTGTTTTATGATATCAGTTTTTTGTTTTTGTTTTTGTTTTTTTTTTGCTTATTTCACACATCTGCTTGTTTCTTCCCTATTGTTTTGTAACTTAGCGCTAGATGATTGTTGCTGGTGAAGTGACACTCTGACCTCATGTGCAAAAAATGGGAAAAATCGGTTGTAGATGGATGGATTTTTATAACTCATTTTGGGATCTTTCTCTTGTGTTAAAGTTGAATTATGTCATAAAATTATTTGAGCACAATTTATGGTCATTTTTGTTAAAGTAGGATATATTTATCTCAGGGTGAATTTTTATGTTTTTTAACAGAAATAAATATAAAAGTTTGGTTGCTTTGTTGGGAGTTTGTTATGCTTTATAAACAAAGGGCTGTTTATTTAGTTTTAGAATATTCAGTGTTTCATTATATTTTCTCATTATGAAATTTAATTTGTTCTAATTGCCTTAAATGTGTAGTTGTTGACTGATGTTTTAGTATCTTATGTTTATTTGGTGAAATGATTTCTTTAATGTGAAATAATGTTATTCAAACAATATAAGAAATAAGATTTTCTGCAGAAATCTGCTAATGTTAGTATGCATAATAACTACTATACGTGCAAATAAAATATGTAATGTAATCCAAATTCTCAGTTTTTGCATTTGTTAACCAAGACAAATACATAGACAAACAAGGTTTTTGACTTTTGTTAGCGTGAAGTTGTTATTTTAACAACAGCTATTATGACACAGACCTTAAGAGGGCTAGTTTCTCATCTTTCTCATTGAAGGATAACTTGTACAGTTAATTAACATAAGAGGTCAGCTGAAATAAATCTATATATTTTTGCCATGGATCTTGTAGTTTTGGACTTTTTTCATATTTTCTCTTGATAGCTGAAAATAGCTTTAGGATACATTGTTACTGTTAATTGCTCTGGAATGATTTCAC
Source organism: Protopterus annectens (assembly GCF_019279795.1). Taxonomy (NCBI): domain Eukaryota; kingdom Metazoa; phylum Chordata; order Ceratodontiformes; family Protopteridae; genus Protopterus; species Protopterus annectens. Next base: position 212,661,214 of record NC_056744.1, on the reverse strand, counting down.
CATTACCTTCCCTTGAGACTAGTGAAGTGATTACAACCTTTTAATTTTATGACCATATATACAAAAGACAGACATGTCGTGGTGGTACAGCGCTAGCATTGTTGCCTCACAGCAAGAGGTTCTCCCATTCGATTCTCGGCTGGAGTGCAGGGAGTGCCTTCTGTGTGGAGTCTGCATGTCATCCCCATGGTTAGATGGGTGTTTGAAAGACATGCGGAAATGCGCTTGCCTTCGTTGAAGGTTGAACGTCGAGCTGGCACCTCGGCGTTCATCAAAATCTACTGCCAATCATTAGCAGACCGTAGTTCCACTGTGGTGACCCCTAACCGGGAAAAGCTGAAAGACAACAACATACAAAAGACAGACCACTTGTGACTTAACGTCGAGCTGGCACCTTGGCGTTCATCAAAATCTGCTGCCAATCATTAGCGGACCATAGTTCCACTGTGGTGACCCCTAACCGGGAAAAGCCGAAAGACAACAACATACAAAAGACAGACCACTTGTGACTTAATAATCCTATCAGTGTTATTCTATCCCACCTTATAAAGTTTAAAGTCAAATTACAGTTAAAGCATTCTCTTGAAACTTCCAGCTGAAGGCCTTTGAAAAAAAAACATATTGTAAGTTAAGTAAAAGTAATTAATGGGTTTCTGGAAACTGAACGAGAAGCCACAACTATTTGGTTGAGATGCCCACTCCACAATCCGCTAATGAAAAATTACAGACTTAAACAACCACCAGCAAACTCTAAGTCACAAATTGACTCACCACAAATTGTGCACATTCATCCATTTAATTTTATACAAACATCATCATAAAAAAATGAGACATAATAATACACATTTTAAATTCACCACAGAAAGCCACATGATTAATTTCCCCAATCAAATGTATCATAACAATCCAATAGAAATAATTGCTTAAAAAACACACAAGAGTAAAACAATCATTTAATAAGTAAAAATTCACAGCTTGCATGCATTCATTCTTAAAACACTATTAATACAAATGAAAGTATTTAACCCTGGTGTCTGAACGGCATTCAGAAAAACTTTTCCAATATATTCCCCAATTCTCTACACTTGTTTCTCAGTCACTGCCACATTTTGAAGTTACTTACTACCTTTCCAAAAAATGTAAATTTCTTGAAGTTCTTGCATTCATTTTATTGTATCTACAAATGCTATATGCATTTGTGTGTATGCGTATATATAGATCCCTATCGTATGATAGAAACCTCATTTGACTGAATCGCATTTGACTGAGACCAAAAGACTGAAATTTCAAAAGACTGAAAAGTCACTTGGCTGAAACCCATAAGATTGAAACCCATAATAAAATTTTAACATACTAAATTTTAAACTGGACCATATAAAAGCAGACTAGGTTCGGGGCTATGCCCACCACACACCCCAATGTGAGGGCTGTGCCCCCACCCCCCAACTATATATACTAACTTCAGGATTACCTTACAGTGGGGAAAAGAGCATAGTAGTGGCAGAATGTAGACTGCTGTAAGGGAAGTGAAAGGTATATGGGGAAAAAGGGCATAGCAGTGGCAGCATGTAGACTACTGTAAGGGAAGTGAAAGGTATATGGGGAAAAGGGCATAGCAGTGGCAGCATGTAGACTACTGTAAGGGAAGTGAAAGGTATATGGGGAAAAAGGGCATAGCAGTGGCAGCATGTAGACTGCTGTAAGGGAAGTGAAAGGTATATGGGGAAAAAGGGCATAGCAGTGGCAGCATGTAGACTGCTGTAAGGGAAGTGAAAGGTATATGGGGAAAAAGGGCATAGCAGTGGCAGCATGTAGACTACTGTAAGGGAAGTGAAAGGTATATGGGGAAAAGGGCATAGCAGTGGCAGCATGTAGACTACTGTAAGGGAAGTGAAAGGTATATGGGGAAAAAGGGCATAGCAGTGGCAGCATGTAGACTACTGTAAGGGAAGTGAAAGGTATATGGGGAAAAAGGGCATAGCAGTGGCAGAATGTAGACTACTGTAAGGGAAGTGAAAGGTATATGGGGAAAAATGGCATAGCAGTGGCAGAATGTAGACTACTGTAAGGGAAGTGAAAGGTATATGGGGAAAAGGGCATAGCAGTGGCAGAATGTAGACTACTGTAAGGGAAGTGAAAGGTATATGGGGAAAAAGGGCATAGCAGTGGCAGAATGTAGACTACTGTAAGGGAAGTGAAAGGTATATGGGGAAAAAGGGCATAGCAGTGGCAGAATGTAGACTACTGTAAGGGAAGTGAAAGGTATATGGGGAAAAAGGGCATAGCAGTGGCAACATGTAGACTACTGTAAGGGAAGTGAAAGGTATATGGGGAAAAAGGGCATAGCAGTGGCAGAATGTAGACTACTGAAAGGGAAGTGAAAGGTATATGGGGAAAAATGGCATAGCAGTGGCAGAATGTAGACTACTGTAAGGGAAGTGAAAGGTATATGGGGAAAAAGGGCATAACAGTGGCAGAATGTAGACTACTGTAAGGGAAGTGAAAGGTATATGGGGAAAAAGGGCATAGCAGTGGCAACATGTAGACTACTGTAAGGGAAGTGAAAGGTATATGGGGAAAAAGTGCATAGCAGTGGCAGCATGTAGACAATGTAGTGCGATCCTTGAATTAGTATATATAGTTATGCCCCCCACCTAGTCTGCTTTTATATGGTCCAGTTTAAAATTTAGTATATTGAAATTTTATTATGGGTTTCAGTTTTATGGGTTTCAGTCAAGTGACTTTTCAGTCTTTTGAAATTTCTGTCTTTTGGTCTCCGTCAAATGCAATTCAGTCAAATGAGGTTTCTATCATATGATAGGGATTTGTATATATATATATATATATATATATATATATATATATATATATATATATATATATATATATATATACATACACACACACTCATATATTCTAATGATTAAAGATTGCTCAGTCTTCTCATGCAAAATGCTACTAGACAAGTCTGGCATTGAGCCAGATATACTTACCCCTCCCCTGATATATAACAATAGTATTTCCCTTTAGATCTAATATCTTTGTTATAACCTGGTATCCTAATCCTAGTACTATTAACTTCATTAATGTACTTAGACTGTCAACAGGCTCCACATATCTTCATACCATTTTCTAAACTTGACTTGATATTTCCTATTGTTCCTAAAAACAAAATATAATTTGTCTTTCAGTTTGACATGGGCTGGGGGTTGTACCTAAGACACCTTGCCAATTTTTAACCATTATTTCTTTCAGCTTACCATTATTTGTACAATAGGTCAGTATCATAGCCCTTGAAATATATTGTCGTAGTTTTGTCTCCTTCTCTTCTAAACCATTCTTATTCCTTATTAAAATTCCCCCATTAATTATTGATTTTAATTTTTAATCTATTAGCAGGATAAAACTAGTGCACTTCATAAACACAGTGTTATTTTTAAGAATCAGAAATAATTTTCATTTTTTTTTATCTTGGAAAACTATTAGCTATTAATTTTAGCTTTAACAAAAATGCCCATATATTATGCACAAATAACTGTAAGACAGAATACAACCAAATGATATGAGGCAGTGCGAGTCATTTTACATTATTCCTGCAATCCATTCCTACAACTGCCCTTACCCTTCTGTACTTGCCTCACGTTCTCTTAAATGTTACCATTTAGCCCTCTTTTTGGCAGTCTGTTCAATGGGAGTACTGCCCTCTACATGAAGTATTTTCATGGATCCAGCAGATACTTGGTCGCTACATTCTGCTGCCCACACCCCCTCTTCCTCCTCATTGTCTCCATCCTGTTTAGAATGATTCCTTCACATCTCCAACAAGATCTAGTACACTGTAATAGGATATCCCCCAGCTTTTATTATCTCTGGTGACAAGAGCTTAAGCTCCTCTAGTCTATAGTCATCTCCTTTCCTCTCTATTCCATACCTTGAGGATGCATTCCAGCATTCTGTTTGTTGCTGTGACTGCCTTTTTGGTTTATTCATAATTGTCTAATCCAGGTGTGATCAAAACCCCAAGTCATTTCATTGCTCTGTTCCTACTAGGCCTACTCCCAAGCTAATAGTTCACACCAGGACTGATGTGGCCTTATTGAAGAACTTTGCAACAGAGTTGGAGTCTATGCTGAAGTTCATTTCCCATCTTTCTGTTAACTTGATCATCTGTTTGCAATCTTTTTAGACTCTATTTCATTTTCCATTGCTGTACCTGAGCTTGTGCCCTTACTGAAGATGTTAATGTCATGGACCCAGAATTGATTCTTAAAGAACTCCACTTGTCTCTGCCTTTATTCTAAAAATTGACATACCCTTCTGCCATGCAGTAGTTAAGTTCCTTAGTGTTGGTTGTACACCAACACTTCTGGTCTTTTTTCGAGTCACTTGTGCAGGAAGAATTATGAGGCCTTAGTGACGTCCATGTAACAGTGGCTACTGGTAGTCATCTGTTAAGTTCTCTAGTAGCTCAGTCATAAACTAGATCACATCTGACTGACAACCTCCAAAAGACATAAACCATTACTGGTTATTTTCCTAGAGGTTTTGTGCCATCTATGAAAGCCACCAGGATTTTCTTTATGATTCTATTCATTACATCTGGCCCTGCAGTATAGCTAAATAAAGCCGTTACTGTGCCCCAAACAACACACATTCTAGTAGCAAGTCAGGCACCTGAGAGACCAATTTGGTAGGAAATGAATGAACAGCCAATGATGACTCACCCATCCTGGGGAAATGGATGCAAATTTTGCTCATTATAATAGCAGCATTGAGAGCTGGACCAGTTCTATGTTACAAGGTGTATGCCTCTAGGTATGTAGGTTGTGTATATATAGAACTGTACATGGAAATCTTGTATGGCCACTGTGTGGGCAGAGAGACTTACAGGATACTCTGTAGCAGGAATGACACATTGTACCAGTGCCCTTAATCTCCTCAGTGGCCCTTGATGTGGGTCAGGTTAAGCCTGGGAGAGTCTAAGGAGAGTCTGTTAAACCCAGTGAATGAGAGGAGAAGCTGGTCGCAGTCAATGGTCAGCTGTAGTGTAGGGGTGCAAAAAAACAGATTCTGTTAATGACTTTCACTGCCATTGGCATTAGGTGAACAGGGATTTAGCTCCCATATTTTCCCTAACCCCTTGCCCATTGTACTGCATTTATTTTTCTCCTGTCTTCGGGTACTTCAGTACTGGCCATAATCTCTTAAATATCACCCTAAAACAATTTTCAAGTACACTAGCTAGGTTCTTGAAGACCCAGAAAGGTGTGATCTTTATTCACTTTAAGCAGCTTAGTTTTATCTGTGTAGACCAAAGGTGGCTTGGCAATTGAGTCAATCAGTTGTAAATGGCTTGGCTTTAGGAACAGGTTTAGAAGAAAGGAATGTAGGGCAGAGCCTTGTGGAAATCAAGCCTTTATAAGAAACAGTTGGAGTTTTACTTGCATTCTGCTAGAGCAATCAGTAAGGCAGTTAATTAACTAGGTATTATAGATAATGAGGTATATAATGAGAATGGCGTAGGAAGCAGTACCAGACGTCACTGAGTTCCTCAACGTTTAGATGCATGCATGTAGTGCTTGTCTCTTTAGCGGGAGCCATAAAAAGACAGACATCTTTTCTGAAGCAATACTGATCAGATAATGGGCAGGTCTAAGCAGACCTTACTTTGTAGATGATCACGTAATTGTTTTGAGATGGAAGTTTCATATGCTTTAGAGAGGGGCACAGTACTGAGACGTGCCTGTAGTTTTAAAAACATTATTTGTGTCAACTGGTTTGAGTATAGGTGTGAGACTAACTCTTTTATAAGGTATGGAAAAATGTTCATTTATAGATAAGCGCAACAAAAATAAGCAAAGAGTGTTAATTCAGAAAAAAGAGCTGCTCTGACTACCCTTCTTCTGGCAGATAATAATTGGGTATCTGATACAAAAACTATGGCAGAAGAATTTAATAGCTATTTTAAATTGATCTGTAGCTGACCGTGTCATTATAATGGTAAAGCAGAGATAACTCCATATAACATCATACGTACACATATAGGGATGCATTAAATCAGATCTATTCAAAAAACTGTACAAAAGCTAGTAGTATGGGACTAGGTTATATTAGTGGATTACTTATTCAGATGTTTATGGAAGGATTGTAATTCCTTTGCATTTTATGTTTAACAACTTATTAATATAAAGTTACGTACCTTTGGTCTGAAAGATTTATGCAGTAGTTGGTATCTATAAGATTCATAAGAGGTTACTAGGCGAGCAGCCCTAGAGCCTTTACAAGCCTAGCAATGTTAATCCCAAGTATCCCCATTTGTTCTTTTTTGCATAGTTCGCAGAATGAATTTATGAACAGAGTGGGTTTGTATTCAACACTGGCTACCTCTGAAGGAATGAATAGTTTGAGCCCTCAGGCTTGAAACTCACGTACCTGCTCTCTGTAGTCTGGTGCTCTACCACTGTACCGTGGTGGGACATAGTCATTTAATTCATAAGTAAAGACATACCGCTCAACCTCTTAGAGCAAGAAATCTGGACAAAGCAATAAATAATGGGGGGACAAAGACCCAAAAAGAGGGACAATTTATAAATGTTGTTCTTACAAATGTAGATAGTTGATGGAATGGCAGGTTTTGTATACTATGAATTTTCTGAAGGGTATGAAGTCTGAAACTCAATTGTCTGTCATTATTTTTTGCCTTCAGTCTTTAATGATTTGTCAGTAATTTACCAGAAAACCACAATATTATGAAAAAGGACCAAAAATAAGAAGCATAAATCTGGGCATACTGCAAAACGCTGTACAATTTAGAGGTATGCCAAGAGGTCTAACTTCTATTCTTGATAAATGTATCAAAAATGCATATTAGAGAAATTAATACAATAAACTGTGTGTGTTAAATAAAATTAAGAATTCAATACACAGGAGGTTCAGATTCAAAAGTTTACTAGTGTACACCAGGAGGCAAAAAACGTACAAGTACAGAATTTTGTCTGACATGAAACAGGAAGCACACAATTTTATATAGGTTTAACATTTAGCTATGCCCACCTTTCTGACGTGATATGTCACAGGGCATCTACATCACTTTAGCTTACAATTCTTCATTCATTAAGTTTGCTGATGCTGTACATTTAAAAAAAACTTTTCCTTTAGATACAATACGGCCTTGCTATCCAGCTGGTCAGTCATAATGTCTTTCTGTAAAGTTACTTATTCAAGGATTCATTTCAGTTTGAATACAATAGCAGCTTCAGTCTTTTAATGCATGTCTTTGTTCTGTTACACTTTCTCACACAGCTGCGTGCTATCTCAGTAACACATATACAAGGCCATCTCATTCAGACAGGAAAGAGCAGAAGATTTCATTATTTCACACATTTAATTTCCTGACCCAGCAGATAATCACTTGTGAAAAGCATAAACATTAAAACTTGCTAAGCTAGCATTCTGTCAGGGTCAGGGATCAGCCTTTGCTTCAAGCCACACTGCAGTTTCAAAACTACTTCACATTTAGACATGAATTAATTTTACTACTATATGATTAATAGAATAAAATGCATTATATACTACTTTGCTTTTAAACTAGCATTTCTCATGTATTCAAATACACATTTTTCTAACATTTTCCCCCTATTAATACTTTTTATTCTGTTTTGAAGTATGCATAGTGTCATTTCATCTCCTAGCCTTTTCCACTCAGGATTTTCAGCTAGGTGAGTCATTTAATCTATACTTCAGAAAAAGCGTCATCTGAAATCAATCTTTCAATTTCAATATCTTGGTAGAAAGTTTCAGTAACAGATACATCAACAAAATCTTTGATTAATCTTTTCATGCAGGGAATTCCACAGCAAACACATGCTCCTATTAGGAGTATACCCACACAAATGGCAATTAGAATATTCATTAGGATGGAACCCCACCCCCCAAATAGATTCTGGAAAAAGTCCGTCAGTGGGTTTGGGCCTAGTTCAGTCATGGCTGATACTTGCTGAATTACCTCTAGGTGGTTATTTATCTCGTGACGATTGTCAGGAATAAAAGCACAGCATTCTTCTTTGATAAGCGTGCACGTACCACCTCTCGCCGCTAGGGTGAAGTCAAGAGCCATCCGATTTTGTAGCACAACAGTTCTCATTGCATTCAGTTCATCAGTCACCAATTCTAGGGTGGAAAAAGTTGCATTACTCATTACTTCGAGAAGTTTCGACAACTTCCTCAGCTCCCAGATCGATTTGACTGCTCCATAAGCTGGGAGTATTCCTGCCCAGGATATAACACTGTCACTCAAGTCCATATGAGTCAATTCACTTTTGTCTTTTACTGAATTATGGTCTTTCAAACCAGCTTCGATCTTCCCAACTGGATTCACAGGTTTCTTAACTGGACCTTCGGATTTTCGAGCTGTTACCCTTACGTTTCGTATCTTACCCAAAGGTAATTCTGCAGTATGTCTTATCGCCGGAACCAAATAACCCAAAAAACAACTGCCAGACCAATTCTCAGGTAACCATTTATATGCCTTTTTCCCACAAATAAAATAACAGTTTTCCACTTTAGTACTAATACGCATCAGCCCTGCATGAAACATTTTTTGATCTATAACTGACAATTGTTTAAACAAAACTGGATTTTTTTGAATGTCACTCATAGTTGTTTTCAATGAGTTTAAATACGAGTCATAATTAGTATTGCAAAAAGTATTGCCATTACTATTCTTAATATAACATCGGTAATATATGGTTATATTGCAATTTCTCCAGCCCACCTGGAGAGTGTCATTTTTATAGAAACATACAACTCCTTTTTGTGTGACAGGTAAAAATAAAGCTATTTTGTCCTGTGATCTCACAGTTCCTGTGTCAAAAAGTAAATTCTCCCAAGTCTCATTTATCTCCAAAGGGACAGCGGACATTACCAGTCCTCCATATGCTGTTGGTATAGCTGTACAAACCCAGCAATTTGAAATGTTCATAGTCTCTGCATACACACATTTCATGGCCAGGTATGTGTTAAAATTTGGATGCCAGTCTATAGACATTTCATCACGCCTTCCCACTTTCACTTGTGTGGTTGTGTGTAGGATAAACCACAGCAAGAGGAAAATTGTCACAATTACAGTTAATAAATGTACACACAACAAAATGATTATGCAACATTTCTGGGGTTGATCTAAACTTCTATTCGCTTTGTTTTTGGCCATCTCAGTCTGGTTGTGTATCAGTCTCAAAGTTTTTATCAAGTTGAAAGTTCTTTACCGGTTTACAATGCGTTAAATGAACCCAGGACGTCCTCTCGGCCACTCTAACTGCAGTAGGCATGCCAACAGAACCTGGTACGGTCCCTCCCACTTTGGACTCGCCCAATTCTTCCTTTTCGTCACTTTCAGCCAGACGTATGTCCCATGAGCCAAGACTGCTTCCACCGGTCTGGTCTGTTCCTTATCTGAAAAAGAGTTAAACTGCAAAACAGATTTATTTGTTAACAGTTTTTTCATATAACTAGCTAATGAACTGTCAGCCTCCTGCTCTGCAGGCATGAGAGCTTTCCACTGAGGCACATAATATGCTCTCCCAAAAATCATTTCAAAGGGAGTCAAACCCTTTGCATTTGGAACCGTTCTCATACTCAGCAGTGCTAAAGGCAGACAGTATATCCAATTCTTTTGGGTCTCTTCTACTAGCTTCCTTAACTTGTTCTTTAGGGTACCATTGTACCTTTCCACCAGTCCTGCTGACTGTGGGTGGTAAGCACAATGGTTCTTCAAGGAGATACCAAAAAATCTCCCAAGCTGGTGAATCGTCTGATTCACAAAATGTGTGCCATTGTCACTATAAATCCTCTCTGGAATGCCAAATCTAGGGATTACTTCTTTTATCAGGGCTTTCGCCACTGTTGCTGCATCCGGGTTTTTGGTTGGAAAAGCTTCTACCCATTTAGAAAACATGTCTACAATAACTAAACAAAACTTCTTCCCTTCACATTTATTCAATTCTATGAAATCCATACAGATAGTATGGAATGGGTATGGTGGTATAGGAAAACTTCCTTGCTTGGTTTTAAATGCTCCTTGTGCATGATGATTGTTACAAGTATGACAAGCTGCACAAAATTTTTTTGTGTAGTTTGTGTATCCGTATGTTTGGAATATTCGATTTACTAACTGTACCATCCCCCCTGTTGAGACATGGCACTGCCCATGGCTCAACAAAGCTGCATATCTAAATAAATTAGATGGCAATATTGGTTTTCTTTCTTTGGAAATGTACAGTCCATTCTCAAGAATTGCACCTCGTTTTACCCATTTTTGTTTTTCTGCTTTTGTAGTAAGTGTCTGCATTGTTTTTAACATGTTTAAATCTAAAATCTCAGAGGGTTGTAATTCCTCATTTAAAAATAAAGTTTCTGAGTCTGAGGCTGCTTGCTTTGCAGCTGCATCAGCTCGCGCATTACCTTTTGAAATCTTATCCTGCTGTTTTGTATGAGCTACACATTTACAAATAGCTACTTTGGTAGGTAACTGAATAGATTCTAATAACTCCAAATTAAATTGCGCATGATTAATAGGTTTTCCATTGGATGTTATCATTCTTCTATTTTTCCATTGTTGTGCAAATACATGTACTGTAGAAAAGGCATACTGACTGTCAGTATATATGTTTACACACTTGTTTTTTGCTAAAGTACATGCTCTCGTCAAAGCTATCAATTCAGCTGCTTGTGCAGATAAGTTGTGTGGTAAGGATTGAGCTTCTAAAATTTCAGTGTCTGTAACTACTGCATACCCTACCAGATTCTTCCCTGTAGGACCCCTTCTGCATGAGCCGTCCACGTAATATGTCACCTCGGCATTATCCAAGGGCATATCTGTAAGATCTTGTCTAGGTAAAGCTAATTGTTCAATTTCCTGCAGGCAGCTGTGTGGTGTGCCCTCCGCAGGAGTTGGAAGTAATGTTGATGGATTCAGTGTCGTACATCATTCAATTGTCATATGAGGTTGGCTCAGCAGTATAGTCATACATGAAAGATGTCTAGCAGGAGAAAGGTATGCCACTTTCTCTTGCAGTAAAATTATTGCAACTGCATGAGGCACTCTCAATGTGAGAGGGTGGAATAACACCACTGAGGCCGAAGCCTGTACTGCCATTGCGGCTGCAACTACTGCTTGTACACGGTGAGGCAAAGATCGCGCCACTGGGTCTAACTGCGATGAATAGTAGGCTATGGGGCGTTGCTTGTCCCCATGTTGTTGCGTCAATACTAACGTCATATATCCTTGCTTACAATCTACGGTCTGAAAGAACCGTTTGTGATAATTTGGAAGTCCTAAAACTAATGAAGATGCTATCAACTGCTTCAACCTGCAGAAAGCCGTTTCTGCTTCAGTTGTCCATTGTAAAATATCTTGTGCTGCCATTGGTGTCTTATATATCAAATCAGTCAGTGGAGCAGATTCCAAAGCATAATTTGGTATCCAGCGCCGACAAAAATTAGTTGTACCTAAGAAAGACATCATTTCTTTCTTGGTTGTTGGTTTGGGTGCTTGCAAAATCGCTGTTTTTCTTTCCTCATCTAGTATTCTACCTTCATTGGATATTACATATCCTAGGTATCTAACTTGTTTTCTCCAAAGTTGTAACTTACTTTTGTTTACTTTGTGTCCTTGTGTTGCTAAAAATTTCAATAATGCTACAGTATCCTCCCTGCACTGTTGCTGGGTGGGCGCTGCTAGCAAGATGTCATCTACATAAAGTAGAATTTGACTACCTCCCAGTGGGGTAAATCCTGCCAGGTTGCTAGCCATTTCTTGTGCAAAAATTGTTGGGCTCTCACAATATCCCTGTGGTAGTCGAGTATATGTATACCTTTTACCCTGAAATGTAAATGCAAACCAATATTGACTATCAGGATGTATAGGTATTGAAAAGAAAGCATTGCTAATATCTACCACAGAGAAATACTTCTGTTGCAGTTCTAAATCATTTAACAAAGTATGTGGGTCTGGCACCGTGGGTGCTCTAGGTATTACTGCATTATTTACAGCTTGTAAATCTTGTACCATCCGCCATTCCCCATTTGCTTTTTTAACAGGAAATAGGGGTGTATTACATGGTGAATCAGGAGATTCTACCAGTATTCCTTCTTTGAGTAATGCTGATATTATAGGCTTAATTCCTATTTCTGCATCCTTTCTCAAAGGGTATTGTCTTTTCTGTGGTCTGAAAGCTGACTTTGGGGTTATTGTAACTGGTCCTGCTGTTCGAATAAGTCCTACATCTGACTTGCCTGTTGACCAGAGAGTTGTCGGAATTTCACATAAGGTCTTTTCTTCTTCTTCTAATAAAAATGCTAATCAGCTGTCCTCGCTAGATTGCAAGTGTACAGCTGGATGTGTCTGTGTCAACCAATTCAGTTTTTGTTTTTGTATCCCTTGTTCTGATAGTTCTAAATCAGTCTGTTTCTCCCATCTTGTTACTTTTTCCTCCTAAATCTGCCCATTTGACACTTTTGTTCTTTGTCAAGCTGACATGTGGTAACCGATTTGATCTATACAATGCAAGGAATTCTTGAGGTAACGAACAGCTAACTACACTGTTCCCTTCAGTATCCCAGTACAAAGTACGCAAAACCAACCTAGTTGCATGATTTCTAAACAATTCTTGCTCATACTCTCTATCAGGTCCTGGTGTAGTACAGTAGTATAGAGTACAGTGTAACAAATGCTGTCAATCAGTGTCAAGGCAGGGGGCCTTACTGATGGCTACGTTCATCAGTTCCTCGGTTACTGTCCCTGGACCAGTCGTGACTAGGTCCTGGCTGCACCAGTAAAAAGTTTCACCCTCCGTTCACACTACAAAGGTATCCATTTGTCTCTGTGCCTCCATACCTTGTACAGTTGGAACTACTGCTATGCCAAATATCTGCATAAGGTCCCTGCCCAATAGGTTTACTGGACACTTTGCAGAAACAACTATTTTACTTCTCTGGGTCATACCTGAAACAGGGTCAGTTATTGCTATATCATGGGAAAGTGGTTCCCTGTATAGCTGTCCATTTGCTGCTTTTACTAGTATATAATCAGGTGATTCGGAATGTTCTGGTAACTTGGAGGGGTGTATCAAAGTCTGTGACGCTCCTGAGTCACACAGGAATTTGACTTCCCTTCCCTCCACCAGAAGTGTAACTTCCGGTTTCATATCCGCTAAGTAGAGCTCTAAGCTCAATAATGCTAAGTCCAAAATTTCACTTTCTTCATCCTCCAAATCTATTTGCACTTCCTCTACTCCTTCTATCACATTTACATGTGTTTTCTGTTTATTAACTTTTCGTGATGATTTCTGACTTTCACTTGATTCATCCTCACTATCATATAGTCAGTCCTCATCTCCTTTATCTTCTGTAATTACCTTTTTGTTTTGCCTACAATCCCTTGCTAGATGTCCTTTTTTCCCGCATTTGAAGGATTCACCTCTCTTTTTCCTCTCTTCAAAATCTTCTGATCGTTTATCAGACTGTTTGTTTCCCTGGGCATTCTTCTTGCCCTTTTTACCTGACTGTAATACAAATACTTCAGCTCCGTCTTCAGCAGTGAAGACTTGTGCCTTCTTTTTCTTTTTACTATTGAAATGTCTCTCAGCATGTCTAGCGTATTGGAGTAAGGCTTGTAGCCTCCCTGTTCGATGATCTATCATATGCTTCGTAATGAAGCTACTAATAGGTGCAATGCAACCCTTCAAAAATGAATTTTTAATTGTTGTTCATACGGGGAATCATTCGTTTGGTTCTCAGGAACCGACATACCGCTATGATTATTAAAACATTCTAATAATCTAGCATAATATCCATCTATTGTCTCATTTTCCTGTTGTATGCATTGATTAATGCAAGTCCAGTCTGCTCTAGGTTTCCATTTCTCAGAGATTCGGTCTGTCAGACCTTTCACTCTGTTGTCTAACTCTGCGTCACTATGTGGGAGTGGTCTAAGTTCTGCATTACGAGGATTCCAGGTGCCACAAATCATGTGCCAGTCTGGACCTATAATTTGTCTTACTACTTTTTCTACTTCTTCCCCATTTAAGTGGTAACTTAACCTCATGCCTTGTAAATCTTCTAAAAATTTCGTAAAATTAACGTTCGGATGGGGGATTCCCTCAGTAGCCTTCCGGATGTCTTCCGGTGTCCATGGTCTATATACTAGGAGTGTTGGATCCTGCCCTTCCTGTCCTGCCTGAGGATTTCGAACTTCTATAAGTGGGCATATTTCTTCCTCACTCTCATCCTGTAGATTTCTCTCTATTTGGTATGATTCTGTGTCCCTATGTGTTTTACGTGTTCGGGACCTAGTCTCAATAGGATCTCTAACAAATGGTTGTGGTCTTACTGAAACATCAGGATAACGCGGAGGTGGACCAGCCTGTCCACTCGCTTCATATCCTGAAAAGGGTAAGGGAGGGGGTAACTGAGGAGGAGGAGGAGCTGTCGACGATTTGCTTCCTCAATCCACCTGTGTGCTTGAGGAATGCCTAGTTGGCGTTGCTTTTTTGCCTGACCTCCTGCATCAGATTTAAGCTGTTTAAGGAGTTTAACTAGTGAAGGTTTATCTAGTTTACCATCAAATTCATATTTATTAACCCATTTCGTATAATACCTAACGTTATCAGAACGCTGTAATTGCATGTATTTTGCATCTTCGGTTAGGGGCGGATCTCGCGAGGTTTTAGTGCACTGATTACCCATGTCAAAGAAAATGTTACGTAACCCTTTTTTATCACGTGATATCAATTTCTTAGTTCCTGTTTACAGTTTATCTAGAATAACTGTCTACCTTATTCTGTTACCCTGATCTATGACCAAATATACAGTACTTCCTTTTGTCCCTGATCTGCAAAACAAATCTTGACAACAATATACTGTAACCTAGTCCCTGATCTAAAACAGAAAAAAGGCAAATTCTTCCTACCTGAGCCTCCGGTATTGAAAATCGTTCAAATTCCGCTCTTCAGCCACAGATCAGAAAGTGGCCAGCCTCTTTACACACGACAATTCAGTCGGAGGTCTTTTCACTCAAGAAGAACCATTTCGGTAACTTCTCCTGCGCAGTATTCGACCACCGCTGCACTCTGATCTGCAGCTTACCAAGGGAATTCAGGCTCGAAGGACCAAACTGTTAAATAAAATTAAGAATTCAATACACAGGAGGTTCAGATTCAAAAGTTTACTAGTGTACACCAGGAGGCAAAAAACGTACAAGTACAGAATTTTGTCTGACATGAAACAGGAAGCACACAATTTTATATAGGTTTAACATTTAAGCTATGTCCACCTTACTGACGTAATATGTCACAGGGCATCTACATCACTTTAGCTTACAGTCTTCTATTCATAAGGCTGTTGATGCTGTATATTTAAAAAAACTTTTCCTTTAGATACAATACGGCCTTGCTATCCAGCTGGTCAGTCATAATGTCTTTCTGTAAAGTTACTCATTCAAGGTTTCATATCAGTTCGAATACAATAACAGCTTCAGTCTTTTAATGCATGTCTTTGTTCTGTTACACTTTCTCACACAGCTGCGTGCTATCTCAGTAACACAAATACAAGGCCATCTCATTCCGACAGGAAAGAGCAGAAGATTTCATTATTTCACACATTTAATTTCCTGACCCAGCAGATAATCACTTGTGAAAAGTATAAACATTAAAACTTGCTAAGCTAGCATTCTGTCAGGGTCAGGGATCAGCTTTTGCTTCAAGCCACACTGCAGTTTCAAAACTACTTCACATTTGGACATGAATTAATTTTACTATTATATGATTAATAGAATAAAATGCATTATATACTACTTTGCTTTTAAACTAGCATTTCTCATGTATTCAAATACACATTTTTCTAACAGTATGTAATACAAATTTTTATATTTCACAGCATGGTTTTGTAAAGCAGTATTCTACTATCACCAGCTTCACAGAATTCTATCATCTAGAAAGTTTGGCTAACGATTGTGGTCTGACTGTAATAGTGGGATATTTTCATTTAGCTAAAGCTCCTGATGCATTTGAACCCAACAAAATAATATTATTCATGGAAAAAAAATAATATCAATTGATATATATACTCAGCTTGGATCGACACTAGTAAACAGACGGATGCCAGAGGTAGCTATTGTAGGTACATTATCACCTGAAAAGCATGTATTGTCTCATGTTCTACAAGGGTTAGTTCTAGGCCCTGTATTATTTAACATTTTCATTCCCCTCAGTCATCAACTAGATGGCTTCAAAAGTAAGCAGGTGACTGCAATTTAGGGACTATTGTCTGCTCTGATACAAATGGGTATAAACTAAATTAATTTTTGAGGGAAGTAAATGATCTAATATGAATGGGTTGACTTCAGTAAACCAAAATGTCAGTATATTATTTTCAGTCTTTCGGCTTTTCCTGGTTAGGGGTCACCACAGCAGAACTCTGGTCTGCTAATGATTGGCAGTAGTTTTTACGGTGCCAAGTTGCCAGCCCGATGCCCAACCTTCAAAAAAGGCACACCCATTCACGCACACACGTACCTGCATATCTTTAGACATCATTTGACTGTGGGGAGGACATGCAGACTCCACACAGAAGGCACTCCAGCCAAGAATCGAATGGGAGGACCTCTTGCTGTGAGGCGACAACACTAACCACTGCACCACTGCGGCCCATTAGTATATGATTTTCAGTAAAAGCACAATTAATACAAAAGTTCTGTTATGTGATGCATTTTTGGAACACAGAATGTGTTAAGTTTTTTTTTTTTTTGGAACAATAATAAATGAAGGGCTGTCATTTAACAAACATGCCTGTCATATTACAGCTAAGGTTATGAAACAGGTTGGACTTCTTTTTTGAACCTGGTTAAACGAGATCCAGGTCAGCAATCACAGCTCTTTGTGACACTAATTAGACTGATATTAGAATATAATTATGTTTTTGTAGTTATAGCATCACTGAGTTTAGTTTATTAAAGTCAATACAGAGAATATTTATGAAGATAACTCCAAGTCAGGAAGACAAAATTGCCAACATGAAAAATTCTTCTAAATTAAATTTAAAGGTCATGCTGAAAAACGCTAGGAGTCTTAACATGAAACTGCACTTATTGCAAGCATTCCTCACCCTGGAAGATGCTGACATTTGTGCAGTCACTGAAACCTGATTCAAAGCTGCGGAGAACACTCCAGCCTTACCAGGTTACTTGGCCTACCATACTTTCAGGCCCCAAACAGAGGACTATAAAGCCAAAGGAGGTGGAGTTTCAATATTTATCAAAGACATACACACTTCCAGGCTGGTTAATGAGTATGACGTACAGGAGACACTGTAGGTGCAGTTAACTATTGACAAAACACCTACTCAAATCATAGCTAGCTACAAACCCACAACCATGACTAAGGAGACCCACTCCATCTATCTGGACTTACTTGAATCCATCAAGATTCAACCCTCTACCCTGATCCTGGATGACTTTAACTACTCAGCCATAGAGTGGAAGACCTATTTTAGCTCAAACACAAATGCCCAGAGATTCCTCGACTTCATTTTGGTGTAGGCTTGGACATTAGTGCTTGATTCAACTGAAGGGATTTTGGCTGTGAAGCTGCTTATACCTGCTCTGAGGTGATTGTAATCAGCTTGGACTCAGCAATAGCCAACAGGACCAAATCATCTTCCTCAAGGAAGAGTAAACCTGTCTGGTGGACAGTGACAATAAACAGACTTTATAATGAAAGGAAAAAAATGCTGTCCATGACCAAGAAGGAGCAGGTACCAAGTTGGAAGCAATCTCTCCTTTGTCTGAACATGCAAAGAAGGTCACTGGTGAAATGGTCTAAGACTAACTTCGAGTCCAAATTGTCCACATCCACTAAGGATGATCACAAAGCCTTCCTTGCGTAAGTCTGCAGTTTCAAAGGTAACTCCCAAATATGTTCTAACTTGGTGGTCAAGAATACCAATACACAAATGCCATAGATGTAGCCAACTCGCTGGAAGACAGGTTCAGTGAAAACTTCACCCCCTGTTCCCCCATCACTAAACCAGGACATCCCCAGCACCTGCCCCCCTCCCCTCATCACCAGGGAGCAGGTTATTAATGCCCTCTCAAAGGTAACAAATACAGCCTCCATGGGACCTGACAACATCCCTGACTGTGTCCTACATAAACTCAGGCAAGAGCTGTCAGCACCACTAGGCACCCTATAATATCAAAGCTTGTGCACCGGCTTTGTCCCAGCAGAATAGAGGGCAGCCACTATCATCCCTCTGCACAAAGGTAGAGCATGCACTGACCCAGGCAATTATAGGCCAATCAGCCTAACTAGCCTGATCTGCAAGGCCATGGAATGCATTATCATGGACCTTATAAACAAAGACATTGGCAACCTCCAAACACTTCATTCCCACACATTTTGGTTTTGTCAAAGGGAGATCATCCCTGTTAAACTTGCTCACCTTGTTCGAAACAGTCACCAAAGCCATAGATGAGGGCAAGACAGTGTAGACTGCCTACCTTGACCTAGCCTAAGCTTTCAACACTATTCCCCACTCAGGCATAATAGATAAACTCTCCCAGTTATTCATCAACCCATATGTTATCAGATGGGTAGCTAACTGGCTCACTGATAGAACCCACTCAGTCAAAATAGGGGAAGCCACCTCTTGTAGTAGACCCATAACAAGCGGCATACCCCAAGGATCAGTCTTGGGGACTCTATTATTTGGGATATACTTTCCTGAGGTGCAAGTCAAAACCAGTGGTCTGTCTGACCAAGTTTGCAGATGACTGCAAGCTGAGCACTGTCATAAATTCCCCTAGTGATGTGAACATCCTCCAAGAGGGCCTTAACCAAACTAATGACTGGTGCCAGAAGCATGGCCTCAAACTGAATGCCAAAAAATGTATCATTATCCCCTCTGGGGAAAATGGTGTCCCCACTAAGTATCACATTAATAACAATGTACTAAGCATGCAATCAGTCATGAAGGACTTGGGCACCCAGGCTGATAGCAACCTGACTTTTGACCACCATGTTGCCTCCATTGTATGGAAGACTTGCTACATAGCCAACCTCATAAATAAGGGTATTTCATCCAGGAACAAGGAGGTCATAACATCCTTGTACTCCTCCCTTATCAGACCCATTATTGAGTACAATGCCCCCTTCAGCATGTACCTTGACAAGCACATGCAGCAGTTGGATTGACCACAGAGGTTCCTGAAAAGGAAAATCCAGGGTCTCAAACACCTGTCCTATAGGCTAAAAGTCCTGTCCCTCTAGTCAGTCTTGTACAGACTGGTCAGAGTTGACCTGTGTCTGGCATACAAGGCTGTTTCAGACACAGCCTTGATGGAGTTGCTGCATATCCGTAAGTCAAACTCCACTCACGCAACCCACTCGCAAGGTCTCAGCCTGGTCTGTGACATTAATAGAACTTGTTGGCAGAATAGATTTGTGTCCCAAAGACTCCTCCATCTGTGGAATAGACTTCCTCTCCATGTTAAGCAGAGTACCTCACTAGCCCTTTTTAAGAGGAACCTGGACGACTGGATGAGAAACAGAAACTATACCCCTGGGATCCCACCCGTGTCCCTACTGGACAGGAAAAACAGGTGCTGACTTTGTGGGAACGTGGGTGAAATTCTTGGCTAGGCTTATAAGGACCTCTGGGCCAGTAGCCTAGTATCGTCCTATGAACCTATATTTATGCTGCATATCGTACTCATTAAAAATAAAACGTTTGGTTTATATAGCATTGTGTATGAGTTCTTGAGAGGTAAACTTTGTTTAGTATTTAAAGTCTACAACTCTAAAATGTTTCAAGCATTATGAATATAGAAATTCTGAAAAGAGATCAAGATTTTAGACACACCTCAGCAAAGGTATTAACATTAAATTGTACAAAGGAGGGACTTCTGCATAGCTCAGTTGATTCCAATGTTGTGGAAGAGATAGCCAGATATTACAAAGACAGTAAAGAGTATTGGTGAGTTTAAACAAATACTAGATAATAGCAATGCCTGCAATGCAAGGCAAATAGAAACAGAATACCCAGCCACAGTGCTAGCAGAAAACCTTATATAAATGATTTATTAATCTTCATTAACTTCTGCTTTTGCCATTCTCATGTTATTGTGTGTTTTGCTGGGGCGTTTCTGAAAATTATCAAACTATACCAGCGCACATGCATATCTATCAACATTTTCACTAAATGTTACAAATGAATATGTGCAATATTTTTCTTTGCTATGATTAAATGAGGAAGATAATAACATAATTTGTTTTAATTATTTTAAAATGTAAAATCAATGATGAACCTTATCACTTGCAGAATCAATCAGTCCAATAGCTTATTGACTGTATTTGACTCTGGGTTTTTTTCATCTTTCTATCCTAAATTGTACTGCCATTGTTTTGTAATGAATACTGTAAAACAACAATAACATGGAAAGGGACACAGAATAATTTTGTCAGCCCTATGTTTTAGGATCTCGTTTATTTCTGTGATAACATGAATCTCCCTGCATGCATTTTGAGGAATAAAGAAGTAACAGAACACATCAATAATTTTTTAAAACATTTTTATTTATTTTATTTTATTTATTCTGTCATACATTCATCATTGTATTCAGGGATGTAGGGGAGTTAGAGCATATCCTGACACCCAATGAGTATATGACTGAGAAATAATCAGGATGGATGTCAGTAAATTGCAGGCAGGATACACACACACACACACACACACACACACACACACACACACACACACACACACACACACACACACACACATGCACACATACAATACACACAACACACACACGCACACATGAACACAAACGCACAGACGCACACACACGCACGCCATACCTCTCAACTGTACAGAGTTTCGCAGAATGTCCAGATTTTTGCCTCATAGTTTTGGTTTGTTTTTCAAAAAATTGTGTTTTTCTGGCAAGTTAGCATCAAATCTTTAAAGATTAAAGTTATAAAATGATGACAGACATTTGAGTTTCAGACTTCATACCATTTAGAAAATCCATGCTAACGCAAGTTTGTAAGAGCAATATTTAAAAATTGTCCCTATTTTTGGGCCTTTGTCCCACTTTTACTTATGGTTTTGTCCAGATTTTTTGCTCTAAGAGGTTGAGAGGTATGACACATGCATACACATAGACAAACACACACACACACACACACACACACACACACACACACACATATGCACTCACTTTTGCACACACATGCACGCATACAGCCTTAACACTTATGAACAATTTACAGGCTTGCCATTTCATTTTTTCACAGTTCTTTGGAATATGAGAGGAAAGCAAAGACTCAACAACAAGTATCTGAGCACAGGGAGAACATGCAAGGTCTGCACAGAATGCAACATAGCTGTGAGATGAACTGAAGAACCATGCATTATGAGATAGCAATGCTAGCCACTGTGTCTCCTTGTTTTAAACCTCTTCAATGCCTCTACAAGCCTCAACTCCACCTTTCAATTCAAAGCTCTCCTACTACCTTTTACCCATACTGACAATTATGTATTTTATCACAGCTTATGAACATCTCTTCCTTCCAGGCTCCCACTACCCCAGATCACAGACCGATACTCATGCTCTTTCACATAACTTTAATCAGCCACTACTCCCCCTCCCTTCCATCTCCCGTATTACAATAACTCAACAGCTCATTTAAGTCAGTTATGTTAACCCTAGAACTAAACACTACTACAAACTATTATTCAAACTTCAAAAACTAATAATCTATTCTCAAATTAACCTCACAATGGATGGGGACATCCACCCCAACCCAGGACCAACGCCATCAGAAGCATCCAACCCAATATATAATATCCTCTCTTGCCTGCAAAACTTAAACATCTCCTCTACCTCTCTCCTCATCTGCCACCTAAACATCAGAAGCCTAAATAATAAACTTCACTACCTGCATGCCCTCTTAGCAGTACACTCTCCAGATATACTATGTTTTACAGAAACCTGGCTTAAGCCATCTACTACTGACAATGAAGTTACTCCTCCAGGTTACAATATAATATGACTGGACCGCACCTCAAAGAAGGGAGGCGGGGTAGCTGTCTTATATAAATCTTCAATTAATGTACCTATTTCCAACTCTCCACAAGTTCCTTAAGCTGATAAAGCTGAAATACTCTTTACAAAACTACAAATTAACCAGCATAAATCTATAAACATCGGCTGCATTTATATCCCACCTGGCAACAACACCAATATCCGTTGAAGACATTCTACAGTGGTCGTCCATAAACTCCCCACAAGAAACTATTATTTTAGGTGACTTTAATATAGACTGGAACACCTGCTCCTCAGACTTCCCTACCACCCCCATAACTCTATATGGTTTCTCCCAAGTCATAACCTCCACCACCAGAACTAGTAAGCCCAATAACAAAGAAAGCATACTAGATTGGATTCTCATTAATAACCCTCCCCAAATGCATAAGGCAGGCACCCAACCTGAGGAAATAAGTGATCACCTCCTAACATATATACTCAGACAAAAAAATGATATCCCTCAAATACCTAGCTTCAGAATTATCAGGGACAATAAGAGCTTCAATCAAACCAAATTCCAATTAGAACTTCAAACATGTAACTGGAATAGACTAAAACTACTCCTACTAGACAAGGCAGTATCACACTTTAACTCCACATTTCTTACAATCCTTAACAATCATGCACCCACCCAGACCATCAGAACAAAGAAAAAAGTAGCACCGTGGCTGTCCAAAGAAACTAGACAAAAAATCATGAATAGAAATAAAGCCTGGTTGTATTGGAAAACCAATAAAAATCCTAAGGATCAACTAATATATAAACAGCTGAGAAATTATACTAAGAAGTCTATAATGTTAGACAAAAAAGACTATTACTGTAACCTGCAACATAAACATCAAAATCGACCACAAATGTTTTGGTCCAGCTTAAACAATCTTCTCCATCCAGGTAATACTACTACCCCTACCCCTGCGTCTATCCCCCAAAAACCTCCAGAAAATATTGCCAACACCTTCAACACCTTCTTTACAGAAACTATACAATCCCTTGACAACCAACTAGGCCCCAACAACCTAGACCCTGTTAACCCCATATCCAATATCCACCCATCCTTTAACTTTCAACCTGTACCAACAGCATTTATCCGAACCTTAATCAAGAAACTGAAACCCACCACCCTCTCAGCAGACCTAGTCCCAGCTGAACATCTTCCAAAGGCTGCAAATGCAATAGCTTATCCCCTCTCAATATTAATTAACAGAACAATCTCTGAAGCATATATCCCCTCCATCTGGAAAATTTCCTATGTAATTCCTCTCCATAAAGAGTGTAACTCCACTGATCTTTCAAATTACCGGCCCATCGCCATTCTGTCCCCTCTGGCTAAAATTATGGAAACATGTATCCACAAGCAGCTCCTTCATTACCTCAATTTGCACAATCTCCTAGCTCCCTCCCAGCATGGATTTAGACCCCACCATAGTACCACCACAGCCCGTCTATCCTTCTCTCAGACAATAAATCAAATCTGTAATAATAATACACCCTCCTCTGCTGTCTTTCTTGACCTATCTAAGGCATTTGATATGGTAAATCACCATCTACTCATTCAAGCACTAAAACATCTTGCCATAGACAGCCTAGCAATACACTGGTTTCAGTCCTACCTAAGTGGCAGACAACAAGCTGTGCTATGGAAGGACAGCCTTTCTTCCCTACTGCCAGTCACCCTTGGAGTTCCTCAAGGGTCTATACTAGGACCTCTCCTATTTTCCATCTTTATTAATGATCTTCATACAGTCATCCCCAAAGTAACCTGCATTCAATATGCTGATGACTCTACCCTAATCTGTTCTGCCACCTCCCCATTAGACCTGCAGACCTTAACCCAAAATACTTTCAATGTAGTAGAAAACTGGCTCACTGACAGGCGTCTTCTATTGAATCCAAATAAAACAAAACTGCTACTCTTCACCCCCACCCGGAAAGCTACACTCCCATCATTTACCGTAACATCTAATAATGGCACAATAATTTCCCCAGAAAGCAATACAAAACTATTAGGTGTAATTGTTGACAATAACCTTAAGTTGGACACTCACATCGACAAAACCATTAAAACGGTCAACAAAAAGCTAGGATCTCTATATAGAATTATGGCATTTCTAACCCCAACTGCTAGGACAGTTATTGCCCTAATACATTTACTTTCAATCCTTCTTTATGCCTCCCCAATCTATACAAACCTAAGTAAATCTGACCTCAATAAACTCAATAGCTGCTACAACACCATAGCCAGATTTGCCACATGCTCAGCATATAGAACCCACCACTGTATTAACCTACGATCTCTAGGATGGCTAGAGTTTCCCTCTCAAATCCAGTATAATCAATTAATAATAGCCCACAAAGTCCTACATCAGCCTGAAAGCACATCCATACTCAAAAATATAATTACCCCTTACAGTAACCTAAAAACTCTCTGGTCTTCTGACAAAATACTGGCACAAACTGTTAAATCTAAAAACTCAGCAGGTGACTCATTGTTTTGCAACTCTGTTAGAACAATCTGGAATTGGCTCCCTGCCGAACGTACAACAAACCAGACTATTAACCATTTTAAAACATCTCTCAAAAAATTCCTCAAATGTCACTGGCCGTGCCCCTGTACCAACCCTGACTAACCAGCTTACCACTCTCTTCACTACCTGGCTATCTGTAAAATAGTCAATGTTTCAGACTTAGTCTCATTCTCATATGTATTGTACTACTGAATGACATGCTACCTTTTTCAGCCTTGTACCACTAAAAATGTCTAAGTTCAAACAAGAAAACTACAATGTTAAGTTTAAGTATGTATGTATTCCAAGTATGCATATAATCTTATAATTCTGTACTGGTATCTATATGTGACTGTATAAAGCTGCTGCTGTTTAACTCTTATGTAACTATCCACATGTGGAGCTTTTCTCCCCGGGCCTCCGCTGAAAATGGACCTGTGTTCAGTCGGACTATCCCGGTTAACACATGTAAAATAAATAAATAAATAAATCATGAAATATGAATCTTTTTGATTTCGATACACCAAGGCCTAGTAAGATAGCTAAATCTGAGAACCTTTTCTATGTAGTTTTATCCATAACAAGTGTTGCCATAAATTTCTTATTTAAAATAGCAATTAGACTGTCGTTATGAAATCAGGTTGCTCCTAGACAGTGATGTGAGATACGGTTTGTTTATTATCAACAATTTTGGCTATCGTTTTAACTCACTCCCTCCAGTGAAGTTCTGGCAGCTTGTTCCATGAGTGCATCCTAAGCATTTTGACAAAATCAAGGTATGCCCTTACATTTCAAACAAATGTTCATATCTCTGGAGCCATTATGGGTTACTAAAGAAATGTAAATGGCAAACTGTTAGCAAAAATAAGTATAATGGTAGTGTTATTTGCATTCTAAGTCTTAAACTGGATTTTGTAATTCTTAATAAGCACAATAAATATTAATGTTGTATTATTTTGTGAACAACATGCGATATCTCAGTAACCAGTCAAGCTACACATATAATGCCAGTAGTGTTTTATTCATCCGAGTCCTTTCCTTTGAGGCTAAACGGTTCTGTCTGTGTTACTTGGTTGTTCAAATATTTAGATACTGGGTATTGGAGATGATTGTATAACTAACACGCTAGTCTAGGAGCTGCTTATGTACACACTTCTCCAGCATTTTGGAAACTAAAGAGAGTAAGGCTATTGGCTTATACTTAGTGCAACTAAGGATCCTTCGGAACAACCAGAGCGTACTTCCAGTGCATTAGTACCCATATTTCCTTAATACTCCTATTAATGAGTGTCATTATGGAATGAGTTATAATATGAGCTGAAATATTTGAGAATTCTAAGGGAAGATTTTAAGTTGATAAAGACTGGTTTTAGCTTATTCAAGTACTTAGTATAAAGGTAAACTTTTACATGAAGAGGGCTCCCTAATTAGTAAACAGTAGCACTATGATTTTTAGATATGTTTAATTATGGGGTTGTAGAATGTGATGTACACATTTTAGAATAATCTCATTGTCTGTGAATTCAGGAAAGGCATGAGTTTAACAATGATCAAGAAGGAGGAGCTAGTGAATTCCAGAAATGTTGTGTGTTGCATGCATTCATTGCTTGCTGAGTATAACATTATGTTTTTTTATTAAACAAAACTGCACTTTTTACTTCATTGCAGACATCTCTTTATATGATCAGGTCCATGTGTTCTCCACATTTGAGATATGCTACCCAGAGGCTGAACCTGTTGGACATAATATCTTGAATAGATTTAGAAATATTGGAAAGACTTACAGGCCTGATCCATTTATTGTTCAGTGAGGTAAATCTGTTCTGGATAGTCTAGAAAACCTAACAAGCAAAGCTTCTTCAAAAAGGGAGGAAACTAAGCAGATCAAGTATACTTTTGAACTTTTTTATTAAATAAAAAATAAATAAATAAAAGCAGACAGTAAGTGCTTTCAAACTTCATAGAGATCTTCATCAGACTTCTTTTGAAACCATTCCCATAACTTAATATACACGCACTGTAGTCATATGACAAGCCTCTTTATAATAATCATTTTTTATACCTTTTGTATTTTCTATCGTGTTTAAGAACACACTTAAAAGAACTATTAAGAACTGGGTAACACTTACATTTAACCTTATTTACCAATTTACTTCTCTAAATTTCAAATGATATAGTTTTATTCCCTTTAAATGTACCCCAACATGACCACTAACATGGAATATATATTTCTTGAACTTCTTACAATTCTTGGGGTGTTCATATAAGGTATTAACTTCACTTTTGTTTATAAATGCGTTTCCTCAACTTTCTATTAGTCTTACCTACATAAAATGCCTCATAGCTGTTATACTGTCATATACATTATAAATTCAAAATTACAATTAAAATATCCCAGTGCTTCACAAGAAGTCGATGCGGAACTACAACATTTGGATAGTGTGTTATAAACCTTTAAGAGCTTGATAACATTTATGTCTTCCCCGTTGATTGCTAAAAACATTATTACCTTCAAACTTGTCACTCTTTTGTAAAATGATCTTTATAGAATTACATTTTTAACTAACACTGAACCCTCTTCCACAAACGGAATCATATTTTGACTACCTGTTAAAATATGGCAGCTAATTGTAAAAATTTAGTCTAAAAACTATCTACTGAAAACACCAGTGGCATGGGAAAAAGACAAATCCATTTTTTCCTTTATTAACATCAGTGTTCTTACTTGCTTCCTTATTAAAATAATTTCTAATAGCATCTTCTATATTTTTTATATTAACTATTAAAAAACTAGCACATAACCCTTTATCCATATCATCTCGAATTCTTCTGTCAAACATTTAACCTAACACAATTGACTTTTAACTGTACTAGTTTTGAGGTAACATGGATGCATACATGTATATGCATCAACTGCAGCCTTACCCCAGCACTCACTACTGCTTACTATTTGTAACTTTGAGTCTTTAGTTATGCTATAGAACCAGGCAAGGCAGAACACTGCTTTAGTCTCTCAGTATCATATGTGCACTGCAGGATATGCCAAAATAGTCAGGATTCATGTATATGTGCTGCACACTTGAACAAGGCACCACTTACCAGAGATACACTGTATTATAAAATAGACATGCACATACAAACAATGACAAACCACATGGCTGAAGAGACAGCTGTGATCCAACATCAAAATCAGGAAAAGGTGAAAATGCCTCATGCCATCCAAAGTGGAAGAAAGTAAACTGTACATTGTGGGACAAGGTACTGGCCATGTGCTGGCTAGCACAGATGTCAGGATAGCTGAAGGCAGCAGGTAATGTAAGCTGGCACAATCAGGAGGAGGTTATTGCAACTGCAAATACACCTTAGCTGCAGCACATTGCAAGCACCTGTTGTCAGGTGTTCAATCAATAGGATGCATATTTGTTAAATTAAAACTGGGAAAAGGGAAGTATAAGACAGTAGGAAATGGGGGAATATAACAAGCAAAGGTACAGACAGAAGGGAAGCATAAAGGAAAAGCAGGTGTTATGGAAGACAGAGCACATTTTAAGGAAAGAGGAACCAATTTTATATATTGGAGGAATGATCAGAAGGGTGATTCAGAAATGAAGGGAGGAAATGTCAAGACTGGGAGGGAGCAGTGACACACAAAAAAAAATGCAACACATTAAAAACTTACAAGGGTGCAGGCATGCACATTAGGATGGGAGAATATGTCCTGGACAGAGACAACCAGAGACTGGACAAATGTTGATGTGCAGAAGTGGACAGTGAGCAAGGGGGTGGCTTTGGCTAATAGGATGTGGGTACATGTGAAAGTTAATTGTTAGGCATACTGGCAGTATGCCAGCCACCACTCTATCAGACAGACATATCAGTTTAAAGTATGCGGGCTGCCAATCTGTCAGACAGGTGACAGTTTGACCCAGAAGATGGTTCAGATGGGTCAGTATTCCCATTGTCAAGGGTCACATCCTGTGCTGATGGCCTGATGACAGGGATCTGCCATTATGTTATTTGCAGTAGGCAGGAATTGCAATAGCCACCCAGCAGGACATTACACCATGAAACATCTCCCACACATCCTTCTCTACTGACAGCTGGTCTGGCTGCAGTTCCTCAGCTTCATGAACTGCAGGAGGGAGACACAAGAGGAAGGTTAACATTACTGAGCATGTGCTACGAGTGGCACATGTAATAGATTATGAGTTATTATATATGATGAGTTAAGTATATGCCACACTAACCAAGTGTACTGCAAGTCTTAGCTGCCTTCTGTGGCAGCCAAGATTTTATTTTCATTTATTCTTTGTTGCCTGGTTTAGTCCACTAGGCTAGTAACCTATTTTCAGTAGAGACCTGAGGTAGTCTTTACTAGGGGAAATGTGGGCAGGTCATCAGGTAACTTCCTCTATTCTTTTCGATAGGAACTGTGAGAACTTTTACATTCACCAGCAATTCAGGCAAATGGTGTTTCAGTTTTAACATCTCATCTAAAGGATGACACACTGAGGAATGCAGCACCTCCCTTATGCGGCACTGCAGTGTCAGCAATTCATCTTCCTGATGTGGGAATGCAACCAACAGCCTTCTGCACCAAAGGCAAGTGTGCTACCTGTTTCCCAGTTGATACTGCAGAAATGAATGGTCTCCAACTCTGATGGTGTTAAAACATATATCACAAAATAGTCATCACACACAGGTGTAAAGAACTTATACAGACATCAATCCAAAACTGAAGTCTCTCCTGAACTGTGACCACTGCATCACAAGAAAATTTCAGCTTCACAAGTATATGTGAGATAGTAGAAGAGTTACAATGTGCCCTACAACCATACTAGTGAAGAGCTATGTAATGCACCACAATAAGCAGCAGAGCCAAGATAGATTTTCAAGTAACAGGACAGCACAGAAAAAGACCTCCAACTTTGCCTGCTTAGTATGAATCAGTAACTGTCAAAGGAAATACCTTTAATTAGCAGCACAGCTCTGAAAGACAGAAATAGAGGGTTACAAGTGCACTTCTGAAAAACAGACGTGACTGTAAATACTTCCCTAATGTTCATGTTTTTCATGCCTAAACTGCTAGTAGCTCCACTGTAGGTAATCATACAGTATTGCACACTGTTTACCATACCTGGTGGTGCCAGTAGCCTCCACTAAGCAGTTCAGCATGGTCATGCAGGTCATGTACCTTATGAGATGGACAGTGAGAGATTCCCTGCTGCCACTTCCTAAGCTGTATGTGCAGCAAGTACAGCATTATCTTGTTCTTCTTGGGCCTTCAGCTGGACACCCTCTGAGGAGCATTAACATCAGCAGCCATTGCCACAAATGTCCAGTAAAACCAAGATAGTGACCCAGGATTCAGATTACAAATGGAATTAGAATCATGACTACTGTAGTCTAGTGCAGCCAGGATGTCGATACACACGCAGGTAGCATACATAGCGTATCAGCAGTGTGCTGTGCATCTGTCTTACACAAACGTGGCACTCTTGTGCTTCATTGAATTATATCTATTACAAATGGCATAGCAATTCAGCCTCATTGGCTTATATGCCATACAAGTTGCTATTAAATTGTGGCTTAAGCTGCTGTGCTGCCATATCAAATGCCAAACCATGCACTGTAAAATAAGTGGCAGCAGCAGCAGTACTACTCACTCAGCATTTGGAAATCAGCTAGTGGCTGCAGAGTAAGATCAGGTGTCAGAAGATGCAACCTCGAGGAGCTATACAGTGTCCTGTGTTAGTGTGGTAACAGGTATAATTCAAGTGTGAAGTTCATGCGAGTCCTTGCCTGGTAACAGAGTATTGGTGAATACCTTAATCTGTTCTATCATTTGTTTGTTTGTTTGTCTGTTTGTCTGCTTGAAATGTGTACCGGTATATAGTCCATATGTGAAATATGTGACTGCATATCCACACTGTAGATGAGAGAACACAGCCCACTATCAGGATTGTTTATCCTTAAAATATGTTGTATGTCCTACATATATGTGCTGTAAGCCTATGCTGCGTCAGCAACTGTTTTGGGTTTCACACCAGTCTGCCATCACATTACCATGCTGATATCCCCACTTATACAGTCATGAAATCCCCATCCCAACTGTAGACATAGACATGTCCTTGTATACTTGTAGTCTGTGATATCACTGCAGTCACTATTGTCCATAGCATTGCATATCCATGAGACCTACTATGTTCCTATTCCTGCCCAAAGCAGTGCAGTTGTGTTTATCTATGACATCCATCTATTTGTAGTTAGTAGCCCCCTGTCTTCAGCAGTCACTGGCCTGCAGCTATGTGTCTTGTTCTCTTAAATCAATTTATGTACCAAAGAGAGGGCAAACAGCAGTGGTTGGACAAATCCAGCCAAACAGAGGACAGTATCTTGTTTCAGACAATCTGCACTGTCTGTTAGAGAAAGGGGTTGTACACCAACCTCTGCATGACTACATCTTTGAGACACTGGTCCACAACAGCAATGCTGCTACTGGTCATCAGAATCACACAGTAATACTGGAGCCATGTCATTGATGCTATCATTAGACATGTGTGCAAGAAGGCATAGCAGACGAGTTGGCAGTCTTTGGTAGGGTGATGTTGTAACTGATGAGGAAAAGGAGTTCTTAGTACCTCTGCATGATGGCATGGGCATCATACATGAAGGAATGGGCACAGGTTTTGGGAAAGGACAACACTAACACATCTCAGATATTCAGGCACCAGGTTAGTAACCGTAATGCAAGAGTGTATCACAGCCATGCACTGTATGTTGGCAGGCCAAAAATACCACTATGTATGTTTCCTATATGTAACTTGGATATGTAGGCACTACAGGTTTGACAGAAAAGGTATGCGTCCATTCTACATTTGCATAGTGTATATCACTGTTCACACGTATAGCACAGGGCCTTCAAATGTAGAAGGAACAGACACATTCATTCTGTTTTGTTTTCAGTTATACATTTACATGCCATGCCACTACTACAGATACAGCTGTATAGGTAGGCTCAAGACAAAAGGCTGATGTCAATACCTTTGTAGGATCTGGTGATGATACCGAGGCACAGATCAAGTCACATATGTCATACAGGTGCTGTCGGAATCCCTCAAAGGTGGTCTGACACCCATTTTTCATTGTGAAAGTATGGCTTTAACCAACCCTAATCTACCCTCCGTACAGTCAGATCACTCATCAACACCACTGGGGGAAGAGACATCCTCTGTAATCTAGAACACCAACAGTGATCTCTATGTGGCTGCAGAAACAGAAGGAGTGCACTGCCCCTGATGTAGGTATACTTTCCAACCCTGGCATTGGTCCCTAGCACTGTCACTCATCACATTTTCACCTTGATATGCAGGCAGTTCAAGAGCTCAATCAACAGATTTGCAGTGCTATCATCGGGACACAGTCTGCTGCCACCCACAGTAACATGGAGATGAATGGTGTGCTGTATTTTTTTTATGAGGGTGTTGCTCATTAATGCTATTGCATTGGTGAGGCCATGAAATCTAGGGATGATGCCATGCTAAGTCCTACATTGACTATAGTTGACTATAGTTGTCTCATTGCCTGCTCCATCTTTGTGTTGATGATAGCAAGTGTCATCTGTCCAGCTATGTTGCATATTTTCAGACATGGCATGGCTGTGTTGGAAGCCTTTACAGAGTACACAGCCTGTTCCTGCAGGTCTAGGAGTATCTTCACCCCCTTCTCAGACATAGTTCATAATTCACCCTTCCATGTTATTAAACAACATCATCATCATCAACCCCCTTTTTCCTATTTTCTATGTGGGTTCAATGTGTTGTGTTAACTGTCACCATCTCTCTCGATTGAATGCCATTCTCCTGCCATCTTCGACATTCATGCCTGACTGTTGCAGATATTCTGTTCCACAATCCATCCACCACTTTGCTGGATGCCATCATTTCCTTTTACGATCATCCTGTCTGTCCCAAATCTTTTTCACCAGATTGTCTTCTGCTTTTCTCCACATGTGCCTGAGCCACTGTAATCTGTTCCCTTTGATCTTTTCTACAATTTTACTAGCTTATTAGTCTAGCGCTTTACCAGTCTTCTTGTAGCAAGTATTGTAGCACACAAAAGTTCTGCCAGCACTAAACGTTCTACAAAGAAACAGATCCAGTACTTATTATTAATGCCCACGCCTCCAGGCATGTCTAAAGGTCAGTTCCCTGTGCTTTCTCCTAATAACCAGGTGAACCTGGGCATCCTGAGGCAATGTAGCAACTGCCTCATGTACACCGACAACCATCTCCTCTTACCTCCCAACACTGAGACTTGTGAGAGATGCACTTATATATCCAAACTGGAAGCCACGCACTCTCCAGCCAAGACCAGAATAGCTGGTCAAGAGGAGAAAGTCAACACTTGCACCACACCACATGGAACACATAGCCCTCCAAAACACACACCAGCACTGCCCTCACATAAAAACACAAACCACACACCCACTTTCACAGAGGCTCTCAATAAAAATCTACCCAAACAGCAGAGACCTCCAAGGCAGAAATGCACTTGACCACCACAACACAACACTAATCACGAGACACTTAACTCTCCTAAACAGTGTGCTGCTCAACCAAAGCCCCTAAGGCAAAACAGCATCCCTAACACACTAGTCATAGGTGACTTGATAGTGAGGCACACTGATGTCCCACTCACTAGGTTAAATAAGGAGAATCAGCTGCCTCTCAGGTGCCAGGATCTGCCACATAATGCATGCACTCAGGTCCCTCAACAACAGGTACAAATATGACATGTGGGTGTGAAAGAGACATGGAGGAGCTCTCAGATTATGTAGCCCAGGTGGGCATGACCTTAGCCCTGAGCAGCATCCTACCATCACCCAGAATGATACCACAGTACAAGAATAAAATGATTGATTTCAACAATTGGCTAAGTTTCTGGTGTCATTCTAAGGGGATCCAGTATCTGTCTGCCTGGGATGATATAACTGTCAGAGATGGCCTCCATCTGTCACCCCTGGGCTTCTGGATACTGGCCAAGGCTCTTGCCACCCCTATAGTGCCTTTTTAGGCAGTGCTCCAAAGACCAAATTACCACCGTAACAGCTACAAACAAATGCAGTCTGAGGGTCATGCTGCCCAAAGCTAGAAGTCTAAATCTCAAAACACACTCACTCAAAGCACTCCTTAAAATGGAAAACATCGACATTTGTGCTGTAACAGAGACCTGGCTCAAGGCAGAAGAAAGCACCCCTGCACTACCAGGTTATAACTCATTCCACACCTTTCAGCCCCAGAACATGGACCAAAGATCCAAAGGCGGTGGTGTTTCCATATTCATAATGGATGCGAACACCTCAGGACTGGTAGCCTAACATAACTCATCAGAGATATTTCGGGTGCAGCTAACATTGTGTAAGACAACGATTCAGGTTGTAGCCTGCTATAGGTCCCCAACCATGTCCCACGACTCACAGTCCACGTTCCTAAGCACCCTGGAAAATAGTAAGGTCCAACCTAACACACTATAATACTAGGCGACTTCAACTACACATCCATTAACTGGGAAAACTACTCATGTACCAATATACTTCATTAATTCCAATGCCCTGGATCAGCTCGTTCTTACCCCCACTAGAGGTAGCAACATCTTTGACCTGGTCATTACTAACATGGGCAACCATTGCTATACACCAATAGTCAGCTCCTCCTTGGTTAGATCCAACCATAAAGTAATCACCTTGGAAATCCACACCCTGCCCACCCCCCCCACCCCCCCACAAAGGTAACCACCATGAAAAACTTCTCCAAAGCTAACTTTGGACTCCTGAAAACAGAGGTGGCTAACTTCACAGCACCCATGCAAATGGAGAATAGCTGCATGACTGCCGAATCATACACCAATGCACTGTACGAACACGTACACAAATGCATGGATCTCACCATACCCATTAGAACCAAGAAGCTCTCCTCCAAAAAAAGGAAGCCAATATGGTGGTCCCCTGCCATAAACAAACTCTACAACAGAAGGAGGAAACTGATGCGGAATAAGGTGAAGTCCCAAGACTGGAAAAACTCCCTTATCAGCCTCAACAAAAAGTTGAGATCCCTCATCAAAGCCTCTAAAGCTAGCTATGAAAACAGAATTGCAGCAGATAGTAAAGACAACCACAAGACCTTCTATAGTTATGTAAAGAATTTCCATGGCAATACCCAGATTTGCTCTGAGCTACTGTCCAATGGTACCTCCTATACCAAGTCACAAATATTGCTAATATACTGGCCGACAGATTCCGTGCCAACTTTGCCCCTCTCTCCCCCAAAGAACCAATCACAATACCAGTAGATTGCCAGGCACCCAATATTACTGCTGCACAGGTTAAAACAGCACTGTCCAAGGCCATGAATACAGCTTTCATGGGACCTGACAATATCCCTGGCTGTGCTCTACATGAACTGCAGAGTGAACTGGAACCTCACCTGTGTGCCCTGTTCAATCACAGCCTCATATCAGGCTTTGTCCCTACTGAATGGTGCACTGCTACAGTCATCCCTCTCCACAAAGGAGGAGTGACTACAGACCCTGGGAACTATCGCCCCATTAGCCTGATGAGTCTGATATGCAAAGCTATGGAACACATCATCATGGACCTAATAAAGAAGGATATACAGAATCTCCAAACACTGGATCCCACACAGTTTGGTTTTGTGAAGGGTAGACCATGCCTGCTCAATTTGGTCATCGTATTTGAGTCAGTCACTGGAGCTGTGGATAAAGGCAAAGTGGTTCATACAGCCTACCTTGATCTGTCCAAGGCCTTTGTTACCATTCCCCACTCAGGGATCATAGAAAAACTCACTAAGCATCAATCCCTATATTACTAGGTGGGTTGCAAACTGGCTCACAGATAGAACCCACAGTGTGAAAGTAGCTGACTCCAAGTCAGACTGCCGACTAGTCATGAGTGGAGTCCCACAGGGTTCGGTCCTGGGTCCTCTCCTGTTTGGTATCTACTTCTCTGAAGTCCAGTCCAACACAAAGGGACTCTGGCTGACAAAGTTCACAAACAATTAAGTTGGGAGCTAATATTAACTCCCCAAGTGATGTTGACATCCTACAGAATGGCCTCAGTGAGACCAACGACTTGTGCCAGAACCATGGCCTGAAGCTCAATGCCAAAGAATGTGCTGTTGTCCCCTTTGGGAAAAACCCGGTTCCCATGAATTACCACATTGATGGTAGTCCACTGAACACAGAAGGCATTATAAGAGATCTGGGAACACGGGTTGACAGCAACCTCTCTTTTGATCACCACATTGCCACAGTGGTCAGAAAGCCCTTCTATGTGACACATGTTATTACTAAGGGTTTTGCATCCAGGAAGAAAGAGGTCATTGTCTCCCTCTACTCTTCCCTCATTAGGCCAATCATCAAGTACAATGCCCCATTTGGCATGTACCTCACTAGACACCTGCAACAACTGGAGAAGCCACAAAAGTACCTCACAAAGAGGATCCTAGACCTTAAACACTTGTCCTATATGGACAGACTCAAAAAACTCCAACTATTCTCTGTCTCATATCGCCTACTTAGAGGTGATCTCTGCTTGACTTACAAAGCCATGTCTGACCCAGCTTTGTTGGAAATGCTACATCTAAAGAAATCCCCTCCACACCACACGCTCCAGAGACCTCAACCTCATTACCACAATCAACAGAACATACTGGAGGGACAGGTTCATAACCCAGAGACTGTTGATGCTATGGAATAGACTTCCCATACATATCAAGAAGAGCACCTATCTGACCCTCTTCAAGAGAAATCTTGATGAGTGGATGGGAAATAGAAAGTTCACCCCGGGGATATCTCCAGTGGCTCTACTCGACATAGGCACTGGGAACTAAGGTCATGTGGAATGATGCCAGATTAATCCTATGGCTAGGCTTGTAAAAGCCCCAGGGCCATTAGCCTAGTACACACCTATGAACCTATGTCTGCTGTGACCTCATCTGAGCCTGCTGATTTCCCTGATTTCATTTTCCTTAGTGGTGTTCTTACTTCTTCTATGGTGGGCTCTTCTTCTGTCATAGTAAGATGTAGTGTGGGGTTTTCTTCATTCAGAAACTGCTTAAAGTACTCCTTCCATCTGCCTTTGATGTCCTGTGGACTGGTGAGCAGGTTGTTGTTGGCATCCCTTATGAAGAGTGTCTGACTATCTTCTTTATCTTTCTGTCTTTGCTTTGCAAACTGATATAGTTTCTTTGCTCCATCTACTGAATCACTTTTCAGAAGCTGGTAGAGTGCCTCTTATGCCTTGTTCTTTGCTATTGCAACTCTTTTCTTAGCTTCTTCCTTAGCCAATCTGTTCCTTCTTAGCATGGTCTGTCTTTTCTATCTCCCACTTTTTCCCTGCACCCTTTCTTTCTTTTGATGACTTTCTAGACTTCTGCATTCCACCACCAGCTTTTCTTATGCACCTTATTTCCATACCTGGCTCAGCCATATGTCTATTCTGTAGTCCTCACACACTGTTTTGCTACACTGCCATTCTTCTTGAACTCCACCTAGTTCCTCCTGTTCTTGTGGTGCTAGAGCCCTGAGCAATTCCTTGAATTTTTGTGCTTTCTCTCCAGTCAATTTCCAGGACTTCAGCATGGCCTGTATTGACCTTAGAGCCTTCTCTGACTACTGCTTGCAGCTGATTGTGGCAACCAGTGGTTGATGTTGTGGGCTTTCTGTTTCACTGGGGATTAATCTACAATCACTGATTCTACCCCAGTGCACTTCCCTTACTGGGAGGAAATCTACCTGAGTTGCATGTTGGACAATCTTGCATGTGATCTTGTGACTGTCTCTCTTTCTGAACCATTTGTTGGCTACTATCAAGCTATTTGCCCGACAGAAGTCTAGAAGGACTTCTCCTTCATTTTTATTCCAGTTGCCCCACTCATGAGAACCCAGGCAGTCCTCATACCCTATTATGTCTGTCCTGATATGTGCATTCAGGTCACCTATTATTAACACCAATTCATGTTGTCCTGCTTTATCTAGTAAGTCCTGCAACTGCTCTCAGAATGCACTCTTTTCCTCACTATCACAACCCTGCTATGGGGCATAGGCTAACATTATGAATACTGTCCAGTCATTACACTGGAGTCTGACTGGCATGAGTCTATCACTAATTCTGATGACATCCCTCACTGGCTTCTGAAGCCTCTCTCTCACCACAATTCCCACACCATTTCTAACCTGTCCTCCTCCTAATAGTAGACTCTGGATCCCAAGCCAAGTGTTTTTGCTGCACTGCCTTTCCATTTCATCTCTTGGATACATAGGATGTCCAGCCTCTTCTGTACTATCATATCATCCACTTCCAGGCTCCAGCCTGTCAGTGAACCTGCACTGAGTGCAGCAATTCATATTTTGCAGGTTGATTGATTTTATGTCCAGCTTTCATTCAACAGTGATTTCCCAGGTAATCCAAGCTGGACAACTGAACACCAGCCAGACAGTAGCTTATTGACACAGGGCTTCTGGGCTTTATGGCAGGTGGCATACACTGGCCAATAAAGAAGCATACACCCTCCCACCACTAGCATGGGTCCATGGTGTAGGTCAGAGTAGACCGGGTCCTCAGCCCACTTATCACCAGCAAATACTCATGCCCAATTGCATCATTAATCAAGTCAGCATGTTTTTCTGAGGTGAGAGAAACCCCACAGACACATAGAAAGAACATGCAAACTCCAACCAGGTATTGGCTAGAGGTCAAGATCAAACCTTGAACCTTGTGTATGGGAGTCAAAGACCTTAACCATTATGCCATTGACTACGAAGCAGAGTACCATTAACCATGAGACTCTCATCACTGCCTCCCCTGACAAGCCCCTCTCACCAGGTTATGTTGTCACCTTGTGTCATTGTGTCATGTGTCACCTCTGTGACCCACTCCACCCTCTCTCCGGCATTGTGTACATGGAAATATCTGATTAACAGTCTGATGTGATTATGCACAGTCAAACACAGTCTTTACATAACACTGCATGCATCACATCAGCTCTGCGTGACATCACTTTGTCACTGTGTTCTTGTCATGGGCCATAGAGCTGGACTAAATATAGATGCCTTACTTGCAGTGCAAAATGCTGTGTTCATCATTATCCCGGGGGGGGGGGGTTGATGTTGTGGCTGCTGCTGCATACTATCTCTTAGTCTCACTATCATTACCTGATGACATTGATGTGTGTCAAAGGCAGAGGAAACAAGAGCAACCATGGTAGATAGCATGCAGCATGGTACAAACATCTTGCAAATAACAGGGATAGCTGTATAGTCCATCCAGATACATTCAGGCACTGGAACCATGCCTTTAACAGACCAAACACATGCTCATAAGGCTTCTGGTTAGTGCATGGTAGTATTATGCTATTATTAAGTAATGTTGTGTGGGTTCCTTATGGGTGTTATCAGCTTAGGCTTCAATGTATACACAGTGGCTGTGGTTGTATAAATGCCTATTTCCTACAGTACCTGTTTTTACCAACTAGGAGGTCCTCAGGCATTTCCCTATGCAGAAAATGGTAATATAGATGACTTATATGCCACATGTGAAAATCATAGACACTGTTATGGTGCTGTGCAAACAAAAAAAATGTGTTTCACAATACCTGGCAATTAATGGAATGGTCCCTTCCTACTGATATACCCTTGTGCATTAACATGTGCAGGATCCAGTAGTTCAGAGAGGAAGCTGATGGTCCAGAAGACACTCGTAGTAGTGTCTGTCTCCTATGGTGTATTGGAGAAACAGATATATTCATCCAAATGTTGAAGCTGTATATCAAGTAAGTTGCATATCAACAAATGCATTGTGTTCAGCAGGCTAGTGCCTATGATATACACAATGTATTGTCTCTTGAATCAAGTTTGGCAACAGCTATACATACCTTATCATCCACTGATATGGGAAGTCCAGGCTTTCCTCAAGTTCCTGTTTGTGGGTGATATTTGTCAATCAATGCCCATATGATATCACTGTACATACAAAGATGTCTGTCAGCTGCTGTGCAGTTAGCTGGTGTTATGTAATCTGCTGATGGTGCCACTTTTCCTTGCTCCACATACCACCTCATCATGCTACTGGGCACAAGGTTGAAATACTTATATCCACCAAGTGCTGCTTCATGAATAATGCTGCTGCTTCGAGCATGCTTGCTTGTTGAAATTCAGAAAATGTCCAAGTGGTATTTTGTTTTCTAATAATGAAAGGCAAATTGCAGTTTG
This sequence comes from Protopterus annectens, assembly GCF_019279795.1. NCBI lineage: Eukaryota > Metazoa > Chordata > Ceratodontiformes > Protopteridae > Protopterus > Protopterus annectens. The sequence continues at coordinate 212,621,281 of NC_056744.1, read as the reverse complement.
TGTAATCTTTGTTACATTTCTGAACTGTGACCTGCTTCTAGGGACAGACATTTGCCTCTCATTAAGAACTCATTAGATTGTTGTAATTTGCATTCCATTATGCTGTCATTTGCATATGTTGTTTCCCATGTTGTTTATCTTACTATTCCATAATGTTATCTGCTGCAATGACTCAATCCTACCCACAGATTGCTGTTTCCTGCTCAATGGCACGCTGTGCAGTGCACAATTTATGTACGAATGACAGCCAGTATGGTGTGGAGACCAAGGTCAATGGTCTCTGGAATGGCAGAGCAGCTTCTGCATCTTTTAACACACTAGTGTAGTCAGGTGGATTCCTAACTGTTCATTAACATGCAAAAATGTCTACACTAACATCATCAACCTCACGTGGTCCAAACAGAAAAACATTGATCCACAAAAGATTGTACTTTTTGATCAGCTGATTTTAGATCAGTTGTGCAGACGTTTTCACTCTCAATGAAACACTTTGATGGAATATTCTGCACCCAGCCTGACATATACATGTTAAAAATATATATTTGTTTCTGTGCAATGAGATGTGTTAGAATTAAAATTTCAAAAACAGCTTTACTATATTCACCATGCATTATTATTATTATTATTATGCAGTTTGTCACATGGCTTCTTTTTTTCCAGAATGTCTGATTTTCCAGTATTGAAAATGTTTGCCATTCACAAATAGGAAATTTCTGTATTAGGGATGAATGGTGTTACATTTGTGGAGAGGGGGTTATAGCCTAGACTCTGATGCATAAATTAATACACAATTCCAAAGCTCTTTGCTATGAACCTTCATTAACACATATGGGCACATTTATATTTGAAAATCTTCTGCCATATGTGAAAGAGTAGTAAAGATGGAGTCTGTTCTTCCTGTTTCTATATCATAGCCCTGTGCTGGTCTACACAGATACAGCTATGCAATTACATTTCTCAGGAGAGTGAGTGTACATAATATCATCTCAGGGACAACCTCTTCCATAAACCTTTTAAGCTACTTTATGTTGAAAAAAGCTTTTACTGTTAATCAAATATGCAACTTTTTGTCAAAACCACACACATGAATTAACTGTCAGAAGACAAGAACCACATGTTCCCAGAATATACTGCCTGTCAAAATGTCACTGAATAATCAAAACCACTTCTGTATGGAGCATGGGGCCATGATCGACATTAACTGGAAATCTTGCGTTTGCATAGAACATTCAGTATTTACCAGGTCAAAGGGGTGTGGAATCAGGATTACAGATGCTTCCCAATATACAGATGGAACAGAAAGGCTTTATTAAAATGGTAATGGAATTTAAATTGCCATCAAGGAAAGTAGAGGTGAACAGAAAAATAGTGATAGAAATTTTTAACTCATAAAAACTCTTGCCACATTAAGAAGTTTAAAAATATCACTTCCAGCACTGAAAACAAACCAGTATGGAAGCAGTTATCTAGCTAGGATAGAACTAACTCTATATTTTGGCTAATTAGTATCTGTCAGAATCATGTGACAGTGTGAGTAATGGCAGCTTATGCTTCTCTACCTATATACATTACTCTAGGAAGGGATTAGGAGAAATATGAGGTCCTCTAGGCCATTTGTAGTATTTGACTTTATATCCAACATTATATAAGGTTATATTTAATAAACTGTAACACACATACTCTATTTTACATAACATCATTTCAAATATAGACTTTTTCTAGAATGTGTGAAGCATGTCTTTCTTAGGTTCAGAGGTACATACTTGACTATCAGTCCCCTGACTATTACAAACCTAGCAAACAATTTGAGATTAGAATCAAACCTTAGACCTTACACCTGTGAGGTAAAGACCTTAACCATCATGCCAATTGCTCCCCCCTAAACAATATATGTATCTTATCTTTGGGATCGCTTGAACCGTGGCCTACATGTGACATTGGTATGGGAAATATATCTTAGTGTGGGGGGCAACTTTATGATTTTATCCTAACAATGGTATAGTATCCTAAAATCTCAGTTTGCCTTATATATAGAGGTAAGTTAGAGTTAAATCTGTTCAGCACATGGCACAGTGTAGGGAAGTTAGCATTGCTGCCTTACAGCACTTAGTTTTCTGGCTTCGTTCCTGGCTGGGCTGCTTCCATTGCAAAGTCTATATGTCTTTTTTGTGTACATGTAGAGTTTTGCCAAGTGTTCTGGTTTCTTCCCACATCCCAAAGGGATACTGTTAAGCGATTTGATGATCCTTTAAAATTGCTGGTAGGCATGCATGCAGTATGTGAGTGTGTTTATATTGCATCCTATAACAAACCTGCATACTAATAAGGAAAGGTTCTCTGCTTTCACCCACTGTCTGCAAGGATAGGTTCAAGCTCTATTACAATCCTGAAGGGATAAAACAGTTAACAGACAATGAGTGAATGAGTGAATGAATGAAACTTGATCAGCTTTTATCACTAATATCTTGAAGATGAACAAAGCCCTAATGCAATCAGGTTCCATATTTATGAAAGGCAGAAAAAATTAGTGCCATAACATTCTCAGATATCCAAAACATAGTCCTAAAAATTCCCAGAAATTCCCAAAATGTCACATGCTGTAGTAGCAAACATCTAACAGCATATCCTGCAATTTCCATGCCATTTTCTGACAAACAATGTAGTTGGTAGCATAGCTGTAATAATATTGCAAAGGGCCTGGAATCAAATCTTAGCTAAAGCAGCTTTTTACACTGCTGTGCCCATATATTTTCCAAGACCAATGTTCACCACATGCTTTTGTGTTTGTAGTTAGACATGGGAAAATGCTATGTTCATGCCTTTACAAACATTCATGATGATGAGAAAGATACATGGTCTATCATTTGTAATGCTTCATAAAAAGCTACCCGATATACTTCTGACATCATTCCTTTTACCATCTTCCCCAGGCACTCTTTGAACCCTTTCACTGACAGTCACTCCATAACTGCTTGTGGTAGTATGTTCAAAGGCCATATCATTCTCTGTGTGAAATAATGAGCCTAGTATGAACCATACTCCTTCCAACAGCTACGTGTATCCCTTTCTTCTCTCTTTCCTTATTAAAGTTACTCATCCCACTTTTCCTAGACAACATTTTAAGTTCATATCATATCTTGCTTGTTCTTTTCTTTTCTAAGCCCCCAAAACCTTTCATCTTCTTTTATCATTTCAGTAAATCAGAATTACAAAAAACAGTAAGAGATCTGCCTTCTTGTCTGCTCAAGTGGCCCACCTGGACATATTACTCCAAACGCAGCTTTCCAGCACTCGGGTCAGACAGAAGATGAACTTGGCATTTTCCATCTACCATTATTTAACCAACCACCTCAGCTCCCTAATGTGTTTAGCCATTGCCCATTCCGATTATATTAAATCAGTCATCTAGAGTGATTTTTACCCTTGATTACTCTTTTATCTTTTGTTGTCACTAGGACCATCCTGGCTTGTTTGTACACCTTCTATGGCATTCCTTCCACCAAAGTGGATACTCTGAACTTTTTTTTATTAATGTCAACTACCTTATGTCCACCAGTTGGGTCTATATTAAAAGCACGAAACTGCTTTGGAGCGAACATGTAAAGAGTGACACATATTCATCGAACCGCATTTAAGCGATTCGATGAATTTGTTACAGGGCAAGGAGGTAGTTGGCCAACTACATGGAGTTGTCCTTTCCTTCACTATAGTGTGATCTCGGAGTTGATATTTTTAGTTAGGGTGGGTGTGGGCGACACAGCCCCCCATGTTGGGGGGGTGTGGGGGGGCAAAACCCCCCACCTGATAATGGTTTTTAATTTTTATTTTTTCCAAATGGCCATGTGAATTTTTTCACTAGGAAAAAATTTGATTATGTGGCCATTTGCTATTTACAGGTTTCGTGTATTATGTTTTGACTTTTATGTAGTTGTGCTTTCATTGTTCTGATATAGACCTCACCAGTCTTATTAGATGCACCAAGTCCTAATAGACACCTGGCTGCCCATCTGTTATCTCTTCCACTTTGGTGTCATCAGCAATACATTATCTTAAATTGTCATCTCGGTATGATAACTGACACAAATATCAAAAAAGAAAAAAAGGACAAGGGGTGCTATAAAACATATGCCAATGTCCTAACTGCTAAATTTTCTATACACAGCTCCTCTGTAATTTCTACCCTTTGTTACTCATCAGTCAGCCAATTTTCTATCAATCTGGCCATTTGTGGCTTCATCCCATGTTCTTTAATTTCTCCAAAAACCTCCTTTCACTCATGAAGTCCCATTCACAAGGTTCCATTCATTAACCTCATTGATTATGCAGTCATGGAACTAACCTGTTGTATGACATGGTCAGAGAATCGATCACAACAGAACATCAAGATCTCTGTCCTGATAACGTGAAGGATGAGAGAGAAGCAGCAAGGGAAAACTCACTGTCAGACATGATATAAGTGAAAGAGTGGGCCATGGAAGGAGGACAGAGGGTACAATATAAAGAAAATGAGGGGTGGAAGTTCTTAATGAGAAATACTAGGAGTTGAAGAACAAAGGTCTGAGCTGTATGTACTAATGTAAGAGAGAGTTTGAGTATGAAAACATAGCTCAAGAAGGAGGGGAGGAAAATCACTTTTCATCCAGGACAGCATAAAACATGAAACAACAGGTGGAAAGAAAATGGGGAGAAGGTAGAGACAAGGAGTGCCAGTTTTATAGCATTCAAGATGGTGGGACTATAAGGGGAGAGTTGATAGGTCTTAAATAGTGCCAAGGAAAGGATAAGTAGGTGAAAGACAGAAGCATGATATGAAAAGATTCAACTATGTTTCATGTCGGCCATCACTCACATGCTGAGGTAAGTGACTTTATCAGACAAATATTGCTGGATTTCCAAATCATTAAAAGTCAGCAGTGACATCAGGATTGCTCCATGTTTAGTCACTATGCCCTCCCTTATGGAAATGCATGGTGATATTTAGACTACATGTGAGAAGGATCACATGAGTTTGTGCTGTATTCAAGTCAATGGAGCTTCAATAAAACATGATATGTAATATTTTATAATGGCTGAAATAACAACACATTTACAAATCTTGTTAAGAAGATATAATTATTTTGATTTGCAGGCATATTTGTACAAGTTTCATAATATGATCTGAAGATGATGGAATACACTTTAATATCAATAAAATGTTTGCAGTGTCCTTTGGTAAACCCATCAGACTATGACTATATGCCACTAACAGTAATATTATTAGCATAGAGCACTATATAACAATAGATATAATTACCAATAACAGATTTTTCTTTGCAGACAATGTTAGTTATACTGTTGGGAAATACATGTTGTCATAAGAAATACAATTGTTTCCAGATTTTCCTTTAAAGAAAACGTTAGCTATATAGGTAGGAAATGCATTTTGTTATAAGAAATACTATTCAAACATTCTTCTCAATGAACTATTTATTTCTCTTCCTTTGCTAATTGAATACAATACAGTCTTCTTAAGCACACTACAAGAGGCTTCCACCACCTGGATGACCTGCTTGAGTCCTCACTTATGACATCCACTCCAAACCGAGAGAGCATGGTCAAACACTAGTATGATACATATTCAGAAACCCATAATATCATAGACCATCTGTTCAGCCTGCTCAAAGTCTGTTTCCACTGTCTCAACATCTTCGAAGAGGCACACCAGTATGACCCAGCTACAGCCTGTAGAATGTCTTTAGCATGTTGCATATAGAGAGACTGGCAAACCCCATGATACAGGTGCAGTAAACCACTCACACACCTCAATACAAGCATCTGATCAGATTATGTAGAACAGCAGCAACCAGCAGCCACACAACCATCCAGTTTGCAATGGCATGGTACATGACTGCTCAGGTCAAGTGCTGAAATCTTAGCTCAAGACTGTGGGCCCTGAGAATTACAAACTGACCTATCAGGCTATGTTGTTCAGTGCATGGTCCAGCCAATGTACTCCACGATGTACAAAGTGCAGTGGGTCATACTCATCATCATTTATACTGCTGACTGGGAACATTTGTTTCTTTTCGCACACTGTGTGTGTGGGGCTAATCAAAGGAGTAGGAGGATACGGGGGTGTCAGGTTGATAGGTATTCATTGTGTCAGCTCCCTTTTGCAGTAGGCTGGGGGTGCCACTATATTACTATGACTTTCAGCCAGTCTGATGACTTTTTGCACTAAAACTTAAGGTCCCCATGGTAGGGATGGTGTGTGCTTGCAGGACAATGACATTGATGTATTTCACCTCACATAGACCAGGCATTATGACTGCCTGTAATAAGAGGTGGTAGAGGATTGTGCACTTCCAGATGCAGTTTATGTCTGTATACCCTGTCATGGCCTCCCTACATGGTCACCAATGGCATATAACCTACTCCAACCTCAGGCAACACTGACAGTATGAGCAGTGATGGAGGTACTGATAATGCTCAGTATTGAGGTAGGCACAGATGCTGATGTGTGCTACCATAGACTGCATATGACCAATAAGGGCCATGTCCTCAAAGGGCTAATAACAGTGTTGGCCAACATCCTCTGAAATAACATACAACACAGTAATCAGCTCCATGGTGGACTGAATAGCAACAGACCACCATATTAGATGCACAGGGAGGGCATGTGCTTTAGCCCTTAGCTGCAGTATATATGCAAGTATGAATGTATGTGCCAGCAGGAAATATGTCTGTGTAGTTAAGGATTTTACATAGAAACCCAAAAGATTTGGAGAAATTAGAAAAAAAAAGTTGGCATTAATAAGTATATGTGCAAGTATAAGTATATGCGCTAGCAGAAAAAAATGTCTGTGTAGTTAAGACTTTTACATAGAAACCCAAAAGACTTGGAGAAGTTAGAAAAAAACGGCATTAGTAAGTACATATGCATGTATGAATGTATGTGCCAAAAGAAAAAAAATGTCTGTGTAGTTAAGACTTTTACACAGAAACCCAAAAGACTTGCAGAAATTAGAAAAAACAATGTTGGCATTAGTAAGTATATATGCAAGTATGAGTATATGTCCCAGCAGGAAAAATGTCTGTGTAGTTAAGACTTTTACATACTTTGATCTGGTCTCACATAAATACTTTGACACTTTTTAGGAAGATCCATTTTTTAATTTATTTTTGGAAGTATGTTTACCAAATGACTATATTAACCTCCAGTGTGGGATTATTTTGGTATGGATAGTAAGACATAAGTTTGTGTGCAAAGTCTGGTCCCTCTCAGCAACTTCCTTTTATTCCTACAACTTAAGTGATTTTGATCCTTCAGGAGCTGAGCTTCTTAACCCACTTGTTCCCTGGAGTATTACCAAGCATCTTGTACCTGACATCTGTCTGCACTGTGAACTCTCTCTTATAAAAAAGGTGGGATTTACTCTTCAATGTCATCCCAAGGGGGAGTGCACCAGTGGAGGAAAGAGTCTATTCTGAGGCTTTGGATGTTTCCTGTCTGAATGTACATATAATGGAGAAGCAAATACTTATTGATTGAATATTTCTGGTTGTATGTATTGGACACTGGAGTTACTCATTACGTATTTTTACTTACATGACTTGGTTACTCAATTGATTTTATGTGTTGATTTTGACTGTGTAGGATTTGGCATGTGACCTATTTTCAATACATTTAAGGTGATTTTATAGTGGTTACATTGTTCTGATGAAGTTAGTTGTAACGAAAGCGCTCAAATACGTTTTTAAAAAAATATTTTTTCAATACACACCTTTTTTGCATGTTTTTCTGTCTCATGGGGTACTTCACCTGGTCTTGGTTCCATTTCCTTGGATACTTAGTGACCATGAGTGACCACTTAATGTGCACAATTAAAGAAAGAACAGATCTAGAAATGACTAGCAGAGAATCAAGTAATACAGAAGGTTTTCAGTATATCAGCTTTTATTACCCACGCATAACATATTGTTTAAATATATACTTACCAATCTCAAAAAGTCAGAACTAAGTAAATTAGAATTGTGTTAATAATAAGATTGTCAAATTTGCAACAGATTCCACACATTCAACCAATCACTGTCAATGCCTAAAAAAAATCTTTCTTGGTTGGAACTACCTCATATTATGAAGTATAACCAGTTAATAATGGCTCACAAAATAATGCACAATCCTTACCTACCCTAAAAAATCTTCTACAACCCTACTCTAACATTTGTACTCTTCGATCATCTAACAAAGACTTACTCCAAGTAATCAAAGTATCCAATACAGCAGGCAACTCTCTTTACTCTAACTTTGTTGCCAAAAATTGGAATACCCTTCCACATAGTATTAGATCCATAAGCAATCTTAATAATTTCAAAATGTCTCTCAAATGACAATTATTTGAATCCTGGCTTTGCACATGTAACACTCCAGGTTAATTATTAACTTATTATTATTTATATAATTTGGCTGCGTGTAATAACTCTGTTAACATATCCCTTCTAACAACACTACTTCTCTATAAGTAGTTACATTCCTAGCTGCAACTCTCACCACGGTAATATTACTAACTATGCATTACTTTGCCTAAGTGATTCTCCCTGCTTAATTTCCTAACTAATGTTATGTTCCTCCACATATATAAATTCAACCATATATTTGTCTATATTCAAGTGTTTAAAGTCTTGTTTTATTTGATACTATGTATATACATTTGTTTTTACATTTTTATCTTGTAAATGTGTTAGCACTCATTTTTTGTCACTTTTGTTTATAATTTCTATTATTTGTTGTGATAATTTGTATGTAAGCTTAGACTGGAGCTTTTCTTCACGGGCCTCCGCTGAAAATGAGCACTGTCCCAGTTGGACCATCCCGGTTAACAAATGTAAAATAAATAAAATAAATAAATATACTTAATTGAATTTTTTTATAAAATAGTTCTTTCAAATATAACACATTAATTTAAGGCTGTAAAATATGTATGGGTTATGATAAGTAAATACGAAAAAAAATGTATCTATTTAGATTTACAACTCCCCAAGTATTTTAAATATTAGATATTCTGAGCTTTATTTTGTATGTAAGTGTGTCTGTGCATGTGTGTGCATACGTGTATGTGTGTGTGTGTGTGTGTGTATGTGTGTGTGCACTCATGTGCTTTAGGAGGTAGTTAAATGCCATGAATTGTTATTTATTACTGTGCCATTTATGGCCTCCTATCACAAGCGAATGACCTGATTCTCAGAGTCCTAGTACTAAATAAATAACCAGCAATTTGAAAATAAAGCAGCAAATTCTAAAACTCTACCACCGAAATGGCCTAAAAAAGGACTAAAAGTCATACAATACCAAATATAAACAAAAATGGCACTTAATATAACAGCAACAACAACAAAATTTAGTATAGTCATTTCATACCTAAACCATCATATACTTCATTAGACTGAAAAAAAATGTAAATTAGCCATTTAAATACCCATATCAAAAGTTTAAATGATCTAATGTACTTATATATTAATGTTTTAAAGGTTTTACCTAGCATGTGCTTACATTTATGGGTATCATTAAGTCCATATAAAACCACAGTCTTTGAAAAAAATTTACATTTTAATTCCTTTATATCTACATTCATCCGTACATCAATACATCAAATATCCATATGCACTTTATCCAAAGCAAAACATAAACATATTTTATACCAGGCACACATTTTTAAATGCCAAAATAAAGCATTAGTTTTGTTTATAGTCTTAATTCTATACAAATGGTGAAGCATTTTATATGTTTTAAGCATGGAACTTTTAAATGTTTTGATTGTAATTACTGAAGGTTTATTATGAAGGGTCCTAATTTTTACAGCTTTGCAACAGAAACTAGTAGTAAGTCACTATTTTTTTTCACACCTAAATCATAAATAAATAGTCTTTGTAGCTTAATACTCAAGCTGTAATGCATCCCATACAGGGACAACTTTGCAGATGTTTAAAAGTATGTGAAGACTATAATATAGTACAAGGCACTAATGTTCAGCTGCTGTCCACACAAAAGCAGGATGAGTGGATAGACTCTATAGTACAGAGCAACTCTGGCAGCTTCCTCTGACCTCACTGGCAGATAAGGACCAGGCATTGTAGGAAGTGTACTTTGCTGACTGTATAGATCTTCTTTTAAATAGTGGGCAGATCAAGCAGCAAAACAGCTATTAGTAGGGCCACTGCTACTAGAAAACATGGCAAGAAAACTAACGTTTTTAATGTGAGATGATTATACAATGCTTTTGTCTAAGCTGCTGCTATCACATTGCTCATAAACTCCAGTATATTTATAGCTGGGTGTGGAAGACTCATTTCAGAATTACAAAATCGCTTCTTCTGAAGTATTGATGCAGACATTCCTCTTTCCAGTAGCTGAGAAATCATTTGCTGTTTATATCATTCATATTTGTTTAACTTCGCATGTCATTTTACATTTATAATGTTTTTAATGAAGAACATACATCCAGGCTTGTGGGGGGAGGAGAGTATGTCTACGTATTGGTAGAGAGGTGATCTCAGTTTGACAAGTTTTGAGGATTCTAGAGGCATGCTGCAATGTTTGGACCATGTCTTAGTAGTTATTTATGATGCATACTGAAAATTTTATTCACTACTCACAACCAGTCATATTGCTGTGTTTTTCACATGTTTTATTCATATTTATGCATATAATACATATATTTCTCTTTGTATATTATATTATATTATATTATTTGTTAACCGGGTTAGTCCAACTGGGCAAGTAACCCTTTTTCAGAGGAAGCCCAATGAGAAAAGCTCCAAAATAACACAAATAACAAAAGTGATCATATGGCAGTTTTAAAACTAAACTAGAACTTATAAAATTACAATATGTCTAAGAGTAAGATGTGACAAAATGCCAGAAAAGGTCATTAAATTATACATTGTAGGGTACAGAGTTATAGACAATAACAAACAGTGTACATAAACTTTTGACAAGTTTGCAAGACAAACAGAACAATTATATTACAAATATTAAGAATATGTAGGAGACAAACCCAAGGCAAAAACAATATTTCCAAAGATACAGCTCTATTAGCTATAAGAACTATTGACTATAAGTAGACGTTTTTGAAGTAGAGGCAGAAATTGTTGCTACAGTAGTATTAGAGGAGTAGAGGTTGATTAAGTTAGGTCATAGCATAGGCAAGTCCATGATAAAAGGAGAGTATCCTTTAGGGTTGTTTTGAAAGAGTTAGGGTTTTGAGATCTGTCTGACACTTAGAGGAAGTTTATTCCAAGCATTTGTCACTGAGTAGCTGTAGAGGAGTTTACCAATATTTTTATTGGGCTCATACACTTGTAGAAGATGCTGTTGGAGGCTACGGAGAGCCTTGTTGGGAATATAAGGCTGGATGAGGGCAGACAAAGATGGGCAGCAGGAGGGTTAGTGTAGGATAGAATGAGCCAGGAGAAGTTGTGGTATTAAGATCTGATGATGAAATTCCAGCCATTGCAGGTTTTTTAAACCTAGGCAGTGGTGAGAGTGGTTGGGTTAGTGGGGAATCTTGCAAGTTTGTTATAGATGAGTTCCAGTTTAGACAGAAGATTGGCTTGGATATTAGTGAGAATGGGGGCTGCAAAAACCAAGTGTGGAGTAGGAATGCTTGTGCAAGAGAGAGCCCAGAAGCATTTGTGAGGATTTTTTTATGTCTGTATAGCAGGACTAACTTTTGATGTGTCTTTTTAATGCACTGCCGAATGTGGAGATCAAACTTTAGTTGGTCATCGGTAATAACTCCTAGCAATTAAGTGTGAGGTTCAACAGTGATAATAGTGTTGTTAAGGGAGGAGACACTAAAGGTGTCTTTGTGATGTTGGAGAGATTTGGTAAGAAATTAAAGAAGTTTAGTGTCTTTGGTTTGAGTAGGAATTGATTGGAACTTAGCCATTTTTCAACAGAGTGCATAGACTGTTGGGTGAGGGTGTGAAGGTGGGTGATATTGTCAGAGGATGAGATGACTGTGGAATTATAAGGAATATTGTGTGACAGAAGAGAGTGGACAGGAAGAGTATAGGTCATTAATAAAGATACTGAATAATAGGGGTCCAAGGATGGAGCCTTGGAGTACCCCAGTTTGAACAGGTAAGAAAGGAGAGAGGATAGATTGCCATTTAACTGCTTGGTATCTGTTGGAGAGATAGCTAGAGAACCAAGAAAGTGCAGGGTTGGAGAGATTAAGAGTAGCTAGTTTGGATAGAAGCAGTTGGTGAGACACAGTGCCAAAGGCTTTGGAGAGTCCAGAACAAACAGGAAATTAACGTGTTGTTGTCATGAGAATTTGTGATAGAATTAGTAAACAATATCAGAGTAGCTGGACTGTGATTTGGGTGGAAACCATGCTGTGTAGGATAAAGAGATTTTCTAGGAGTAGTAATCAAGGAGGTGTTTATGGATACATTTATCAAGAAGTTTAGATAGGGGATATAGAATGGCAATAGGCTTAACGTTTGAGGGGGTCAGTTGAGTTACCACCTATATGCAAGGGTATTACATAAGATTTTTTTTCCAGATTTCAGGCACAATGTTTTCTTTGATTGACCTATTGATTGAGATGGAGACAGGGTAGGCAATAGAACTGGCAGCACATTTTAGGAAATGGGGAGGTAAGCTATTAATTGATGGAGAGCATGTTTTAAGTTTGCTAAGAAGTGACTTGATATAGGCTGTGCAGATGGGTTTCAGAGAGAAAGGGGTTGTGTGGGATGTTGGGGTGAGTTAGGTAGGTAATGGTGTCATTTCTGGTTAAATTATGAATGGAGTCGATGAAGAAGGTGTTAAGGAAGGTAGCAGTTTCAGTAGAAGAGCTGTTTGGGCATGGATTAGGTGATAAGGGGTTTCCAGGATGTAGCAGCTTATTTACTGATTGCCAGAATTTTTAGGGGTTGCAGTGAGGATTATTTAGTGTTTTTTTGGAAATACTTCTTGTCAAGGATGAGATTTTTTTAGTTAAGTTGCAAAGCTCTCTATAATTTTGTAGATGAGTGGATGTTTTAGATATTTTCCATTTTTTCCATGCACTATCTCTCTTATTTGTAAGTGAATGACTAGCTTGTGTTAACCAGGAGGTAAAATGGGTCTTGACTCTTATTTTCCTGGTGGGGGGCCAGTGAGTTAAGTGTGTCTAAAAAGATGTTGTTAAAGGCTAGAACAGCTTCCTTCAGGGGAAAGGTCATAGATGAAGGACCAATTAATTGTAGAGAGTGAGTGGTTGAAAGTGGCTGGGTTAAAATTTGAGAGCTTACAGCAGTCTTTATATCACTGGGATTTGTGTAGTAGGGGTGAGTGTCGAAGTATGAAGGTAGAATGGAGTTCACTTAGGGTGTGAGGCAGAGTAGAGGGGATGTGATAGGAGTTATGATTGGAGGTAAGGACCCAGTCAAGAGTGGAGCTGGAGTTGGTGTGTTTATTAAGATGAGAAGGGGCTGAGATTAGCTGGGAGAAGCTATAGAGGTTAATGGAGGTGTTAGGGGAATCAGTATAAAAGACATTGTGATCAGTGTTAACATCACCCAAGATAACAATTTCATATGAGATAATCTGAGAGATCCAAGACAGAAAAAACTCTAAGATAGGGATGTTGTTTCCTGGGATGATATAGATAGCAGAGAGTGCTAATTTCTTGTGATTGTTCAGTTTACAGGTGACAATGAGTACTTCATCTGGGTTAAAGCTGGGAAGAGTGATAGTTATAGGGTGGAGGGTGAACTGATTAGAGTATAAAATTGCAACACCACTACCTTTTTTTCTTAAGCCTATCTTGTCGGAAGATGTTATAGCCTGGGGAAGAAATTCTGATTCAAGTATGTGTGGCTTAAGCCACGTTTCAGACAGGATGAGAATGTCAGAGGTGTGTAGGGAGATCCAGGCATGAAATGGGGAGATTTTGTTCATGATACTTTGAATGTTCAAGGATAGAATGATAGGATTTTGGTGGAAGAGGATGGAGGGGTCTGTGTGGTACTACTGGGAGTGGAATTTAGGGGATGTGACAGATGAACAGAGAGGATGAGTTGTGGTTTGGTCCAGAGTTAGGATAGATGTCACCTGATAATAGTAGGTTTAAAATTAGTAATTTGAGAGAATTATAGTGATCATATTGGAGTTAGGTTTTTGGATTAGTTTTTAGTGGGAATGTGGGTAGTTGAAATATCTTGATATGGAAGGTAGTGTCTGAATGAAGGAAAAGTGATGGAGTTATAGGGTATGAGTAGGTGGGAGAGTGACTGGTTTGGAGATAGGTATAGTTGGTGAAAGGTGTCTGTATGCAAGGGTACATTGATAGGAGGTAAGGATGAGAATAGGTGTGAGAAGGAGGATAAGTAAGATGCTGTTAGCATATCTTAGTTTTGGGAGAGACATACTGTGGCAGCCAAAATGGTAATAAGAAGGTTGTTGAAGTATTATCTGAATGTGAAGCGGCAGGGAGGTGGCACAATGTAAAGATCTGTATTATGATATGTTGATTAGGGTACAGAGGATGTAATTGTTGATTGGAGGGATTGGGAGGAAGTTGGGTCTGGAAAGGGGATGTGGTTAGTGGTAGAGTATGCGTAGTGTATTTGTCGGTGGGTGGGAAATGGGGGGTAGGGTAGAGGAGTGGAGTGAGCCTGAGCGTAGCAAGGATGAATGGAGCAGGTTGGCCCAGGTCTTGATTGGCTAGAATGGAGTGGGTTAGTCCAGGTCTTGACTAGCTAGAAACTGAAAGAAAAACAAATAGTGAAACCGTAAGTATGTGCACAGAGTAATGCAATAATTGATTTTTAATGTCAAAGAATGACTCACAATATAGCAATAGAAGCAATTGGGGAGGTCAAGGTAAGGAGACAAAGAAAAAAATGATAAATTTAAAGTGTGTGAATCATGTGACAGAAAAAACGAGGAGGTTAAGTTAGCGACTAATGAATGGAGAGGACGTCCAGAAGATAGAGATTAATACAGACTATAAGGAAGTAAGTAAATGGAGGGGGTGTCAAATGGGCAGTGAAAAAGAATGCTGGAAAGGTTAGTTAATTTAGAGGAGAGAAAAGTCGATTACAGGGGTAAAGAGAAGAGGAAGAACAACATTTTAGTAATACCAGGAGGGATGGCATGCTAAAGCTAAGAGGAAAACAATATCGGAGAAGAGGTAAGGCTCGGGGTTCAGTTTGGTGATGTGCTTACATTCATTTAAAATTACAGTGAAGGTATGGTGCTAAAACCCAAAGTACTCAGTAAAACATATATTAATTTGTATTAGACAAATGCTGGAGGCAGTTATATGGTTGGGTAGAGGAGAATCGGGTAGTGGATACTTCCTCAAAAGTTAAAAGTGGGTAGTGGAGATCTCTTCACAGCTTGGTAAAGAACATATGTATCAGCCTAGAAAAAGGGAAGAGTTCCAGTAGATTAGAAAGAGGTAGCCATATGCATATTTCAGCACATGAGGTTACAGAGAAAGGGCTTGAAGGAGATAAAGGGAGTAACTAGAGTATTATATTATATTATATTGTATTATATTATATTATATTATATTATATTATATTATATTATATTATATTATATTATATTATATATTTACTGAATGCTATTTCTTCCAAGGAAACAAATAGTCATCCTGCAAACCGCAGGAATATATATTTGCTGGTGCTGGCTATAATCTGTGGATGTTAATAAACTTTATCTGTATGTTATCTCCCTCCTTCACTAGCCATCTGCTGATTTTATGTCCCAGTGTGGGTCATCTGTTGTCTGCTTTGTTCCCTCTCTTTTATTTCTTCATGTCTTTTGGGTTTCTAATACCATGACAGGAATGGATCCCATTCCTATGTCAAAGTATGATTAAAGTTTATGAAATTAGCATTGTGTCAATCTTTGATGTTAGCTAGAAGTGCTCTTTGCAGCACCTGCAATGTGACCAGTAATGACTCCTTTTGGAATTTGTATGGAGTTACACAAATCAGCAACATATCTAAGTACGACTATAAATTATTTTTTATAAAACCCATTGCTCCTACTACTATTGGAACTGCCTGGGTATCCTTCTTCCACATTGCCCTTGTTTCTGCCTGCAAATCCTGGTATTTTATGACTTTGTGTCTCTATGTACAT
Source organism: Protopterus annectens (assembly GCF_019279795.1). NCBI lineage: Eukaryota > Metazoa > Chordata > Ceratodontiformes > Protopteridae > Protopterus > Protopterus annectens. The sequence continues at coordinate 212,605,155 of NC_056744.1, read as the reverse complement.
AAGACATTATAGTTACTGGGTGTAGCAATTTCAATGATCAATGCAATTTTTTTCTTATTTTCATGGACTACTATATCTGGTTTTCTTGCATCTATTTTTTGAACCATTGTTAATGGGTGATCTCATGTGATATAGCTTTATCATTTTCTATGATGCTTTGTGGCTCATGTTTCCAGTGTTTTTCAGCTTTTTCAGTATTATAATGTTTGCACAATCCCTAGTGCAGAAGTCTGGTCACATTATTATGCATTTCTTTATACAGTCCTTCTGCCATTAGTATATCACAACCAGCAACAAAATGTGCACCTGTTTCCAATTCTGTTTTACAAAACCTACATTTGTCTATTTCTCACACATGTTCAATGGACTTTGTTGACCAACATGTACATAGTCCATTATCTTGGGCCCCCAATATTAACCTTTCATCTTTTGATTTAAATTCACCTCTCCTTAACCATTCCTACATTCAGTCCTGATCAACATGTGGTTGTTCCAAGAATGTTCTATACTTGCAACTATATTTATGCATTTTCAAAATTTCTTGGCTTCTCATCTGATCCTTCACGTTATATTCTTTCTTTTGTTTTTTGGCACATTCAGTTGCTGCCTGAGTTTTATCTACTTCTGGGTCTTGTGAGGTCAGCAGACATATATGCAGTCCTACAACTGAAGATCTATACATGTAATCAATTTTGAGGAGGCCCATACCTTCTTCAGAACATGGGATATATAGTCTTGGTATGCACTGATTATTATAAATCATTTGATGAGCATGAAACATCCTTCTCCAACCTATCCAAAACCTTTTGGAGCCAGTCAATCACTCCAAAACTGTACATTAACACAGGAAAAGCAAATTGGTTTATAGTTTAGACTTTGTTCCTAGATGTCAATGCTGTTTTCAGTATTAATTTAATTATTCTAAAATATTCCTTACTAAGTTTTATTCCCATTTGTTCATGTTTTATTGTTGATCCTTCATCAGTTCCCAAATATTTATGCACTCCCTCTTGCTCAAGTTCCTTTATATCACATTCTTGTCCCAAACTGATGTTTTCTTGGTGCTACAAATTGCCTTTGCATATTTATCAAGACCAAATGACATCCTTATATCAGATGAAAAAGTTTTGACCGCTTGCAGTTGTGCTTCCAGTTCCTAATCTGATGAACTACACAGTTTTAAATAATTCACAAAACAGAGATGAGAAGTCTTTACTCTTTGTAGTTTTCTGGGAGCCAGATTGTAGCCATGATGTAATCTATTAAGTAGACAGCTCAGTGGGTCAAGGACAACATAAAGAGCAGCATTGACAAAGAGTGACCCTGGAATATCCTTCTTTGAATTTTTATCCCTTGGATAATCATTTATCCTTTATCATGGCTTAACTGCAAAGCCACTGTTTCATGGTCACTGCAATGTAATCAATCCATGTAGGATATATCATATACATTTTTAATAACTCTTTTTATCTATGAATGCGGGATACCGTCAAATGCCATTTTATAGTCTATCCATGCCATACTTCGATTCTTCCCCTTTTAACAGTTTTCCATTTAACAACAAATGATTCTTTGTTCCATATGACTTTCTTTTGTTACCCTTTTGTTCTATTGCCATAATTAAGTTGTCATCTAAATGACTATAAATTGTATCAGCATCAGTTCCACTGTATAGTTTATACGTTGCTGGAAGGCAAGTTATTGGTCTTTAGTTTTTTGGAAAGCTTGCAGGTTCGCTCTTAAGTAGAAGTATTGCTTTTTCAGTTTTTAACCAGGTTTGTGTCTGTTTGGGGGTGCACATATAAATAGTTATTGCTCATGGCTAAATCTTCATGTAAAGATGTTAATACTTTTAGCTAGAAGTTAGTTACTGCATCTGGAACTTTTGTTAACTTTGTTTCAATCTCTTTGGCTGTTACTTCATTCCATTTCACATCCTGTACATTTGAACTTTTTTGGGTTTTATTGACTTTCTGTAGTCTATTTCTTTCATTGATCTTAATATGTCTGTCTGTCTCTATTAAATCAACCAACTCTTCTCTTTGATCATTTCCTTCTAAACTGAGGACATGTTCTTTGTTCTCCACTTCCTGCGAACATTCTCTAGAAAGTTCCACAGCATCATCCTGTGCCAAATTCTCTTCAGTTTCATCCTGTGTCATTGGTTGCTCTTTCATATGTGAACTCACTGGCCTCTCACTCCCCAACATTGACTGTGTCAGAGTTGCCTCAATATTCTGTTTCCCCCCTTGCTGTATATCTCCAACTGAAATTTTGTAATGGTTTCATATGAAAGGCTTCAAAGTATCTTCATTTGACAACTGATCAGATGTTTCCTGCTAGACTGTTTTCTCTTTAATCTGGGGATCAATTGCTCTATCCTGCTGTGGTGTTATCAGAGTTAGATTTTCTACACTAAATCCTTCACTGCACAGGTAATCAATAACCTCAGTTTCTATTTCTTTAACTTCTCCATTACTAATCATCTTTTCTACTTTTTTTCTCTGTTTTCTTATTTTTTTTTGTATTGTATAATTTTCCATATCTGGATGCTTTTACCTGTATTTCTCTTCAAATATCTTTGATGCTGCTCTGTTTGTATTGATTAGTTTTGCTTTCTCCCTTGCATAAATATTACATCATATTAAATCTCTTTTTCTTCCCATGTTCATATTTCTTCTCCAAACGTCTCCTGCTCCTCCTCTTTCTCATTACTTGGGGGACTCGTTCCATTATGCAGGTATTCCATAACTTCACTTCTATTTTGTTAACTTCTACTTTACTATTCTTCTGTTCTATGCTCCCTCTTTATGATGTTATTTATGCATTGTGAAATCTTTCATATCTAGATGGCTTTGCCTGCATTTCTCTTTGAGTATCACAGGGGATGCTTTTCTGTATTGATTAATTTGGCTTTCTTATTTGCATAAATATTGCACCATATCAGATCTCTTTTTTCCCATGTCCATCTTTCTTTTTTATACCTTTCAGAAATCTCTAGCTTTGGTTCTTTATATTTCTGTGCTTCCTCAGTCACTTCTTTTTACAAACAGCCCAAGGCTACTTGGTCTGTATAATGTTTTTCATAAATCCATTGTATTAATGAACACATATTTTTATTTGAAGCATCTGGCAGTTTTTTTTTATGCAAGTATTTTTCTTTCCTTTAATTTCTCTCTTAATCTTTTTGTATATCTTCTGTGTGGAAATTCTGGCTTCTATCATAACAGTAACAATACATAATTTCTTTCTTATCTTCAATAGTCCACTCTATTGTCTTTATAGCTCTTTTTCAGCCTATGAGTTTTTGACATTTTTGTGGACTACTGCTTCCTTCTACAACAAGGGGGCCATGCTCCCCCTGGGCCTGGCCTAGCCCTGTTGTAAGAATGTTTCCATGTCTTGAGGAGTCTACACTGTCATTTTTTCCAGTCCTGGCACCAGTGCACCTACAAGGATTGGGCACTTTTTAATCCTGGGTCTTGTGCACTCAGCTATCTTTTTTTATTTTTAACCTATTTCTGTCCATGGTATATGCTTTAAAAAATGCAGCCTATAAATCAGTGTCGTGTTGGTGAGATTTTGTTGAAAAACAGGGTCCACCTAATGAAGGTACTGACCAAGACTTGAGGATGAATTTAGTTCCAGCAATACTACTCTCCTTTGTTTGCTGATTTATCATCTCTCCATTCAGACTCCAGTGCAGGTCATCTGATATCTGCTATGTTCCAGTGTTGGTGCATGCTTCCATAAAACTTCTAAAGTAGCAGGCACTCCTTGGCTCAACTTACACTCCCAAATCCAACTTTCTCCCAGATGACACTCCTGCAGTGGGACATGTTCAAGCTGGACACCTGGAGTGTCTGAATTGGCACTGGATGCTTTATGCCCATTCCTGTTTAACCTTCCTGTGGAAAATACAGCCCACATACTAGACCCAGGTCATTGGGAACACCTTGATGACAAAGTGCCTACACCACAGAGCCTACATTACAGGTCAAGGAATATGATATGGTTATTTGGTGAGAGTACCAAACAGTTGTTCAATATATAGTTTTGTTAAATGATTTTCACAAACTGAAATCATCAAAAATATTCACATAGGGTGGAATTGAATTCTCCAAGAGACTGCAACTGTTTAAATTTGTCTGAAAGCCCAATTATTTTTCTTTTATGTAATACATTGACCTTGAAGTCAATTACAGCTAGAAGGAGAATGTGAGGGGTTGCACATAGAAGACAAAAATCATAATCGTTTTGTGTATTGCGTCAACAAAGGTGCATTTTATGTTATTTCTTTCAGTTTAATTTCTCCAGGTCTTTTGAGTTTCTAATACTGTGACAAGAATGGATCCCATACCTAAATCAGGATATGATTAAAGTTCATGAATTAGAATTAATGAAATTAATATCGTTCTGTATTTGATGTTAGCCAAGGTTGCTTAACACCTGCAATGAGTACAGAATTGCCTCTTCCTGGAAATCATATGGGGTTACATGCATTTGTAGCATATCTACAACTGTAAATTTGTTTTTATTAGGGCCATTGTTCCTACTACTGTTGGAACTGTTTGGGTATCTTTCATCCATATTGCAATATTTTCTGACTGCAAATCCTGATATTTATCACTTTGTGTCTCTGTACATAAGGCACTGCAATCACTGGGTATAGCAATTTCAATGATCAATGCAGTCTTCATTTTTATATATGGTTTTCTTGCATATGTTTTCTGAACTGTTGGTAATATACACTTCATCATTGTCTATACTACGTTATGGTTCAGTGTTTCCAATGCTTCTCTGCTAATTCTGTGTTATTTTTTGGACAACCCCCAATGCAACAGTCTTGCTATATTATTGTGCCTTTAGTATATAAGCCATCTGCCATGAGTATATCACACCCAGCAACAAAATGTGCAACTCTTTACATGTCCTTTTTTATAGAAACTGCATTTGTCTGTTTGTCCCACATTTTTAATATATTTTGTAAACTAACATGTACAGAGTCCGTTGTCGGGGCTGACATCTTTAACCTTTCATCTTTTGGTTTCAATTCACCTCTCCTATTCCTGAGCTAAATTTTGGTCAAGATGTGGTTGATCCAGGAGATCTCTCTACTTGTCACTATATTTATGGATATCCTACATTTCTTTCCTTCTCATCTGATCCTTTTCATTGTATTCTTTTTTTTGTTTTTTTTTTGAGTACAGTCTGTTGCTGTCTAGTTTTTGTCTACTTCTGGGCTGAATTCAATTCTTGCTTGACAGTGAAATGCTTCTACCAAACTAAGCAAAGATTTCATCTTAGACTTCTTCTCCTCTTCTTTAAACTTTAACTATGTTTGGCCCTGATATAGTCAAAAGATATGAATGCAGTACTGTCACTGTGGATCTGTATATATAATAAATTTTGAGAAGGCACAGCCCTCATTCAGAGTGAGGAAAATGTAATCTTGGTATACACATCGTTTTTTATATATCATATAATGATAAAGGGTTCCTATTAGATTGTCGAAACTCCATTTACGAGAATACGAAATCATCATGTATTGCACGAAATACGTAATCGTCAAATGTGCAAAACTGCAAAATTTCAAATGTTGAAGTGTTTTCGTTGGCCCATCTGTGGTATAGCTCCGTAAGGTAAGTGTGCGATAGTTACGGACCTTAGGGTTAGGGTGCAGGTTAAGGTAAGTGTATAGATAGGTAATGTGTGTAATATTTAGTGTAGTGTTAGAAGTAGGGTTTTGTTAAATGTATTTATGTGTATTATTTATTTTGTTTGGGTATATCTCCATAGGGGAAGTGTGCGGTAGTTACAGACCTTAGGGGTAGGGTGCGGGTTAAGGTAAGTGTATAGATAGGTAATGTGTGTAATATTTAGTGTAGTGTTAGAAGTAGGGTTTTGTTAAATGTATTTATGTGTATTATTTATTTTGTTTGGGTATATCTCCGTAGGGGAAGTGTGCAGTAGTTACGGACCTTAGGGTTAGGGAGGGGTTAAGGATAGTGCATAGATAGTTGTGTATGTGGGGTTTAGTGTAGGGTTAGAAGCTGAGTTTTTGTGCTTTACTTTAGGGTTAGGAGTAGGGTTTGGTTAGTGTATGTATGTGGTTTATTTATTTTGTTTGAGTAGGTAGTATGTAGCGAGTGGTGCGGTTGGCCGTTGGCCGACTATGAACATTCGATATTTTAAATTTCGCGGTTTAGTGCATTCGGTATTTTCGCGGTTCGAGTAATACATGTCACTGTTTTGGGATTCAATGTAATGGATTTTCGTTGATTTAATATAGACCCAATGATAAACATAACGCATTTTCCCTTTTTTTATGTCCTTTCGATCAAATAATTTTGGGGGGCAGTTGATCACCATAAAACTGTAAGTTAAAACAGAACAGTAAATTGATTTATAGCTGGGACTCTATTCCTAGATGCCAAGACAGTATCACTTTTTGTCCTTTGAAGTATTCCTTACTGAGCTTTATTCACATTTGTTCATATTTTATTGTTGACATTTCATCTATTCCCAAATATGCATACAATCCCTCCTTCATATCACATTTCTGTTCCAGGTTGATATTTTCTTGGTGCTGCAGCTTTCCTGTTTTAAATGTTACTTTTGCACATTTATCAAGACCTAATGTCATTTTTATATCATCTGAGAAAGTTTTAACCATTTGTAGATGTTCTTTCAACTCCTTAACTGATAAGTAAACAATTTTAAGTTATCCACAAAAAGTAGATGCAAAATCTTTAAACAAGGTTTTTTTTTCTGGGAACTAGACTGTAACCATAACATAATCTGTTAAGTAAACAGCATAATGGGTTACAACAAAACCAAACAGCAGCAGTGATCAACAAAAATCAGCCTGGAATATCTACCTTTTAATTTTTATCCTTGGGATAATAATTTGCCTTTTGTCATGGCGCAACTGCAAAGTGGTTTGCCTACTGTTTCATGGTCACTGCAATTTAATGGATAAATGTACCTTATACATCTGTATAAGGCAGGTTATTGGTCTACAGTTGGTCTACAGTTCTGAGGATGGCTTGTACGTTCACTGTTAAGGAGAAATATTGAAAGTATTGGTTTTCAGTTGTTATCCAGGTGCAGGATGCACATATAAGTAATTCTTACTCAGGGCTAAATCTTTGTGTAAAGATGTTAATCCTTTTAGCCGGACGTTAGATAATGCATCTGGGCCTGGGGTTTTACATTTAAGAGCATTTCTTAATTTTGCCTCAGTTTCTCTGGCTGTTAATTCAACCCATTTCATATCCTCTGTATTAGAACTCCTTACTGTTTCTTTTATTTCTGCTATCAATTCAGTGTCTTTGTTATATTTAATTGAGTCTTCATAAATGCTTTTCCAAAATGTGCCTATTTTTATTTATTTTTTTTTTGGTGGTGTTTCTATTAATTTTGTTTCTCAGTTCTCTACAAAATATTTTTGGGTCATCAATGAATTGCTTATTTTGTACATTCTCATTATATTTATATGTATATCTTCTAAGTTTTTCTGCCTGTGCTGATATTTTTAGTGTATTACTGGCAATAGTATATGATAAATCATGGTCTGTTTAGACACTGTGCATTGTTTTTATTAATTCTATCTAAATATTTCTGATTATCTGTTTCCTTTTATATATTCTTTTAACCATGATACTTCTTGCCTTAATTGCTTTATAGTTTTCTCTGTTCAGTGCTTCCATGGTGGCATTTTATTTATTTCCTTCCCATCCTTTGTTACTCTGCATTTTTGTGGTAACAATTTATCCATGATTAGCTTAGCTGCACAGTAATATAGTCTTTTTTAATGTTATATAACATGACTTTATCTTAATAGTCCTGATTAATATATTCATTTGTTTTACCAATCTTATCAAATTTAGGTCTTATTTACTTTCTGTAATTTGTTCCTTTCATCTACCTTCTTATGTCTGTCTCTCTCTGTTAAATCAAGCAGGTCTTGCCTTAAATAATTTTCTTCTGGATTACGAGTTTCTTCCTTGCTCTCTGTTTTCTGCAAGTAATTTAGAGAAGTTTCTAGAAAATCTTGCTGTAATATATCCTCTTCAAATGCACACTGCTTCATCTGCTGCTGCTTCATATGAGAACCTTTGGCCCATCACTCTGCGTCAGAACTGCAGGGGTTCCTGCTCCTCCTCTCGATGTGCATCTTCAGCTGAACTTTCTTACTGGTCTCCTACAGAAGGCTCCGGAGATCATCATGTTGTAAATCTGCTTCACATGCCTCCTGCTTCACCTGTTGCTCTTTAATTTGGGGTCCCATAATTGCAGAATGCTGTGACACTGCCTGTGTTGGATTCTCCATAGTAAATCCTTCGCTTCACAGATAATCCATAACTTCAATTTCTATTTGTTTTAACTTCTATCTTACTAATCCTATTTTTTGCATTCCCCTTCTGTTTCTTATTTGTGTGTTGTTAAATGCTCCTCTAATTTCTCTTTTAATCTTTGTGCATATCCTTTGTCTTGATATTCTGGCCTTCTTGCATTATAGTAACATAATTTCTTCCTTATCCATAATAGTCCACTTTGTCAACTTTCATGTTCTTTTTTTTTTTTTTTTTTTTTTTTTTTTGCTTTTTAGTTTTTGTGTTTTTTTGTGGACTCAATCCTTCTACACTCTTGGAGGGACATCTTCCTCTAAAGCTTGGGATAACCCTGTTGTAGGCATGCTCCTTGTCTTGAAGATTCCGGTCTACCTTTTATTTTTAGCCCTTGCACAAGTGAAAACAAAAGAATTGGGTACCTTTTTTTATTTTTAACTTTGTTTTCCATGACTTATGCTAAATAAAATACAGCCTACATATCTGTGTCATCTTAGTGAGATTTTGTGAAAAGAGGGTACACCATGTGAAGGTACTCACCAAGACTCAAGGATGAATTCAGTTACAGCAATATTACCTTCCTTTTCTTGCTGATTTTAACTCTCAGATCAGACCCCAATTACTTTCAATGTACTTTGAGAAATTTTATTTAAAGACTTGCTCATCACTAGTGAAACATTTTCCACTAAATTTTACAAAGTTCATTTAGTGCATACATTACAAGACGAATAACATGGAATGTTGTACACTATGTGCCATGCTGAATCAATAACATGCAATGTTATACACTATATGCCATGCTGAATCAATAGTGTGGAATGTTGTACACTATGTAATTAACTCACTGCCACAAGATGGGTTGCCAACTGGCTCACTGACAGAACCCACACTGTGAAAGTAGCAGACTCCAAATCCGACTTCAGACCAGTGACAAGTGGAGTACCACAGGGTTCAGTCCCGGGTCCTCTCCTCTTTGGTATCTACTTTTCTGAAGTACAGGCTAACAAAGAAGGTCTTTGGCTAATGAAGTTCACAGATGACTGCAGACTAGTAGCCATAAGTGAAACTCCTAACGATGTGGACATCTTACAAAAGGGCCTCACTGAGACAGATGCCTGGTGTCAAAGTCATGGCCTCAAGCTCAATGCCAAAAAGTGCATTGTCATCCCCTTTGGTAAAAACTCTGTACCCATGAGCTACCACATAGGGGGTAGTCTACTTAACACTGAAAGTGTGATAAGAGACCTGGGACACAGGTGGACAGTAGTCTCTCCTTTGATAATCACATTGCCACAGTAGTCATGAAATCCTTCTACGTGGCACACCTCATCACAAAAGGTTTCTCATCCAGGAAAAAAAGAGGTCATTGTTCCCCTCTACTCATCACTCATTAGACCCATTATAGAGTACAACGCCCCTTTTGATATATACCTGACAAGACATCTACTACACCTGGAAAGGCCACAGAAATACCTCACAAAGAGGATTACTGGCCTCAAACAGATGCCCTGTGCAGACCATCTCAAAAAAGTCCAGCTTTACTCTGTCGCATATCACCTACTCAGAGGCGAGCTCTGCCTAACATACAAAGCTATGTCAAACCCAGTGCTGTTGGACATGCTCCACTTAAAGAAATCTCAATCCCTCTGAGCTACACACTCTAGGGACCTAAACCTTGTCACCACAATAAACAGAACATGACAGAGGGATAGATTCCTGTCCCAGAGACTTCCCATACTCTGGAGCAAACTATCTATCTATATCAAACAAACCTCCTCATTAGCACTCTTCAAGAAAAATCTTGATGATTGGATGAGAAATAGGAAATTCACCCCGGGGATCACCTCTGTGGCTCTGCTTGACAGGGGCACAGGAAAATCATTTTCTTGGGTGGCAAAAGCAAGGTTACCTTTTTGGCTAGGCTTGTATAGGCCCTAGGGCCGATAGGTTCATAGGTAGGTACTAGGCTATGTGACATGCTGAATCAATAAAGTGGAATATTATACACCATGTGCCATGCTGAATCAATAGCAGTAAAATGATACATTTAACATGCAGCATGTCTCTCAGATTTATATCTGTTTAGTACCTTGCTAGAACAGTCTAATTTAACCATTTTCTCCTGAAGATGGTCATAGCACAGAGAACAGTCTCACTGTCAAAGCAGCATGCAAATGTGGCAGTCTGGGGAGTGGATAATGCAAATTATGCACATGCTGAAATGGTGTTGCTAGAAGATTAATGAGGAGGATCAATTCTGAGAATTATTCTACTGAGTTAATTTCTTCAGAAAGGAAAAAATAAATGCAGTCTAAAAGATGGTCATTGGTCATACCATGATTACAGATAGGAATCATGGAGCCATGTATTTGTGTGTGTGTGTGTGTGTGTGTGTGTGTGTGTGTGTGTGTGTGTGTGTGTGTGTGTCTTTTGTTTCATGTGGATCTAAGCAAGCACAATGGGTTTGTCTGCAGCTGCTTGGATGTGGATGTGGGTGTGGGTGTAGGTGTGGGTGTGGGTGGGGGGTGGGGCAATTTGAGGAGGCCTGATGCTTCTGAGATGCATGACTGTGGTACAGAGAACACTAGCATGGTCAGATCTGACAGCACAGTGTTTGATTTAGAGACTTGGTAAATACTCAGGTATTTCTCTGTGTCTCTATATTGTCTGTGAGTTGGAGATTCTCTCTATCTTGCTAAATAACCAGCCCATATTAATCAAATAGGGCAGGTGGAACAATTCTTTCTTAATCCCAGTCAGGGCACATTAGGCAGATCATTTTCTTACAGGATTCTGTTGATGAAGCCAATTATCCAATAAAGTGATGTATAAGAAGAACAGTTGTTACCTAACTAGTTTAGAGACATTGACCTCTCAGTAAGGGGAATCCTGGGCCTAGAACAGCTATTCTGGGTGAAGTATTCATGGAAGACATTTAGAGGAATCTGGATAATTTCCTGCTAAGAGAATCCAGAAATAGAAGAGCTATTACAAAGCACATATATACTTTACTTTTGTATGCTAGCATAAAAGAAAAGGCTCTGTGTATTATTTTTTTTCTTGTTTCACCTGCTTATTTTAAGAAACCTATACCATTGTTCTGTTTGTATCCTAATAAAACTGCATTGTTTTATGAACTAATGGACAGCTCTGCATTTTATATAGTACAAAACACACACACACACTTGCGTATATATATTATTTATATGTGTATGCATACCTTGAGTCTATTGTTCAGAAAATATTCCTGTACATTTATGTTGACAAGTACCCAGCCATCTACCAGGTCAGCAGCTGGGACCAAACTTTAAAATCTCATTCAAAGGATTTACTCTCTTTTCATTCCAACAACAGCAGCACATCTCTGTTTTCATTAGGGAGTATTTATGACTTACTGTGTGAAAGTATCCCTCTCTCATCGGCATAATCATATAGCAGTTTCTTGCAACTTAGTGGATTCTCAAATGATTAAAGAACTGCCAGCTTCAGTAAAGAACAAAGCACTTTATTTTCTATCACATTTTGTTAAATGTGCACATCTTTGTATGCACATACTCTTTTCATTTAAGGATTAAGGTCTTAATTTAATATGAAATGGTTATGTGAATGACAGTGACCACAAAACAATGATTTAAAGTAAACTTAAATAGCTCCAAATGAAGATTCTTTTACAGAAAGTGTATTTAATTTGGTAGCTTGTTCCATTTCACTATGCATTTCAGAAACATGAGATCACTTTAACAAGTTAGCTTTTTTTCTGATAAAGAAATATCCCTAAACTGAAAAGAACAAGGCATACATGGTAGGTGGGTAGACTAGGTGTAGAGAGTAATACAACTGTAAGAGTAGCACCTTGGGTGGTCTATACTGCTGGTGACAAACTGCAAAAGGCAGTTTTAAATCATGCATGTAATCATAGCTTTGGAACCACAGAGGCAGGTGAAAATGTAAAACATTCATTTATAGGCCAATACTATGCTTTGCATGTGGTGGAAATATGCTTTGAAAAGCATCGTCATATGAAATTCAACTGACAATGTTCTACAGATATATTTACAAATTCTCTTTGCCCTGTAATTTAGCCATGCATTGAAAAAAGCCCTGAAATGTACACCGCTATTGGTAATAGTCTATAGGTAAAAATATTTATCTTTGAAGATGACTGAGTGGTTCATTTACCCTTGATTACTTTATAAATACACTTAAGAAAAGATGCAGGCCTTTAATGTTTGGGAAGGGAGTAGGTCTCAAACACTGACTACAGGATGTAAATTATTACAACAGACATGGTCAGAGAAAAGGTACATTAGAAACATTAGATATAGATGAATGGAGAGATATTTTTTCTCAGTTTGAGCTCAACCAGGCCATAAGCAAGATTAAATGCATAAGCATGACCACTACATATCTCTTATGGCCATGTATATCTTGAATGGAAACAGAATTGTGCCAGACAGGTGGAGACAAAGGTGAAGGGGACATGTCACACCTCACTTGGCTAGATGCATACTCCACTCAGCCACACATATAAAACTCGTGGATTTGTCACTGTGTTATTCTCATGGAAACAAATCACAAGGTTGGGAGGATGGCCTAATGGTTAAGGTGTGTGCCTTCCAAACACAAGGTGCAGGGTTTGAGTCTCACAAGGGATAATTGGCTAGGCTTAAAATGGCTCGCAAGGGCAATTAGCTTAGTAAGAACCTATGAACAACTGTGTCTATTACCTCTATGTGTCTTAGTTAACAGAGAGTTCTTTAAGGAAGTGGATCATAAATGAGAACATTAAGAAGCCTGTCTCCCATGTAACCCCTGTATAATGTGTTGTGAATTATGTCTCACCATGAAATCTAGTGAGCATTTCTTTACTTCATCTAGTGACATACTGTCCCATCCACTGCAATAAATATAGATAAAAAAGGCAGAACAGCACTGCACGTTATTAGTAAAAGAATAATTTTTAAACATTATTATATGTTTAGAATTCAAGATTTTTCCTACAAGCAATGCTTTCAAAAGAGCTTCAAAATAACTGTTACATTATAAAATATTCTTAGATGACTGTTTATAAATTATTAACAGAAGCACAGAATACTTAAGAGCAATATCTAAAATCATTCATTGTTTCTAAAAAAAAAGAGTTCACCCATGGGCAAAATATTTCAATTTCATAAGACTCACTGATGACTGAAGGATGTGTTATTTCCACTCCACGGTGATAGTCTGTGGAGTCGGAATGGTTTCCACATTATATGATTTTTGCTGGATTTTTTTTCCTGTAGTGTTGTACTGTTCTGTCACACCGATTACCAAGTAGCATTTTCTAAAGAATGACCCCAAAAATAGACTTGATCTATCCTGAAATCCATTCTCATTCCACTCACAGTACTACATTCTCTGCTGATTGTTGTTTTAGATCTTCAGGGAAGGAAGGGGACATAATAGTTTTTCGACAACTAATGCTTGGATAAGTTAAGGATAAATGGCGCTGTGACTCCTTGATAAGAAATTACCACTACCTGCAGTTTCTAGTCCATCTATAAACACAACTGATTTTGTGGAAGTTCTATTCCTGCCAACATGCTTGCTGTCTAAAACAAAGCATACAATCTGAGATGTGCTTTATTTTCATGCAAACATGACTAACTGTCATAGCTGTTTTCCACTCAAAAGGATGTTACAGATATGAGATTTCTTACTAACAGTACTGTGAATGTATTTATTTAACCTAAACTTTATTTCACGGTGTAACAAAAAGCTGTTAATTCTTAACAGGCCAGTAACATGTATGTTTATTCTTGACTACAGCCTTAATATTCCACGTTGGATAAATAACAGGGAAATGGGAGGGACTGAACCCTTTAGTTGAAGTATGACTTATACAGGTTTTTCCATTATAAGGAGAGCTTTCTTTTGTTCCATTATTGACTTCTAGTACAGACTGTGAGCACAGAATCCACAGAATAAAATAGCATACTCACTGGTGGCGTGTTATGGCTGTCTATAATGCATCTTTTCAGAGTACATTCAGACCCACTGGTTGCGTGCCATTGTACAGAGTGCTATGCTCAGAAGAATGTTAAGCACAGCAAAACAGTAAATGTCCTTCTAATCCAGGCCAGAGACACTAATCACATATGTCCAATAATCATCTTCATGCCCCACTCAGGGACATGTAGTAACATTACTGTCTGAGAATACAGGTAAGTGTTATCTGGTCATTCTGGGATGACAACAGGAGTTAGAGACATGGCAGTCTGAAGGGCACAAACCAGTAAGCATGGAAGGCGGCTAAACCAGGTGCAGGGAAAGTAAAGTAATTGAAATGATTTCCTCTGTGTCACTTAAACTTTTTTTTTTTTTTTTTTTTATAAGAACAGTTTGTGGATGAAAGGTTGGAGAAAGTAAGTCCATGTCAGGTGTTCTGAATAAGGACAAACATTAAAAGCATCTTTACTTATACTTTGTAAAGTATTTTTCATCTGTACAATTTACATTTAATAGGACATTTGCTGTTAAATAAAAATGGTGCAACATGGATTTTGCAGCATGTGATGACCATTTAGCCATTCCTTTCTGCCATTGCCTTACTTTCTTAACAAAATGTATAGCCTTCTTAAGCAAGAGCATCTTTTCTCCTTCAACCAAGTATAACAAATGTCTATTCTAGTAAAAATGCACAGTTCAATATAGAATATCTCACCAGCTTTTATTATAAAGGAGTAATAACTTTTTTGTTTGCACTGGTGATGCGTCTCTGTCCACAAAGCTTTGTTCTTCTTTTTCAAACAGCAGATTGCATACTTAAACTCCAATAATCTGATATGATAATCTCCAAATCCCTTTCTAATTGTCAGTATTATTGTAGATGTTATTCACAAAAATGGTCCACAGTTTGTATGCTGATTGTGGTGGGAAGTACAAGAGAGAAGGGGTGAGGTCACTTATGTGGATAAACTATGTAAATCGATGCAATGAGTAGCCTAAGCCTGCTGTTGATATTCATATTCTATGTCAGGTAACACACAGTGCAGTACCAGGTAAGTACAATGCCCATCAAAACATTATAGTGTGGTCTTCATGTGTAGGGAACTTGATGCAATGATGCACACAAAATTACAGAGCAACATTATCAGTGTGTCACTAGTCGCACTTTGTCATAATGGAAAACCACAGAAGCACAGGGTTCCCAAATATAACACAACACTCTTAAAGGGATAGTGCTGGCAAGCACTGATTCTCCAGTAAACTTGTACACTTCACCAGTACACATTGCAAACCAATGTCCACCAACCACAGAGCAGCCTTCAAGCACATCCCCACTTGTAATGATGTGCAGATGATGACTGATACACATGTGTGAGTAATGACTTTCAAACCTTTATGTAACGCAATGCTTACAAGTACATAGTAGCAGTGCTGTGAGGCTGATCCATTGCAGGGTTCTGTCACCCCCAACAAATGTGCTGAAAACCAAAGGTAGAGGTGCTGGTCTGGAGATGTGCATCCCATGCAGTAGCTTTGCAGGGTGCAGTTATGTACATTATGCAGTCTGCATCTTTACTGTGCAATGCCACACTGCAGACCACAATCAGTTAATGGATCACATATCTACATGATCATTAAAAATGTGTGGCATGGTTTATAACTTCCATTAATGTAATTTCATTTTTATGAATCACTCTAATGCCATGACCAGAGACAATGCATGGTGTACACAAGTTATTTATGCACCATGTTTGGGAAACATCCAGCTGTGTATACCAGCTGTATGTGTGCATGTACATCATTCACAAGTAAGTTTTCCAAATACAATTATGCTACATTGCTTTTCACTGAATTTAACATGTGAATGTCCCAACATATTTTTGTTCTTCAAGTTTCTGGGTTGTTTGTTCACAAAATATAAGGGCTAAAAACCACCATGGAAATGTAAAGCTAGCCTTCTTGTCACCCCCATCTTATTCTGATATACTACTTCTAAAAAACTGAAATAAAAATAATTGACGCCAGCTTATAAGATTATGATTGACAATAATGTGAGTTTGAATTCTACTCAAATTAAAAAAAAGTGTCTTTTGGCAGCATCTGCAACCATTCCATCCACAACTACCATATACTGCAGTCTACACCACATTTCAAACTTTGGCTGGGATCCATAGACATATGGAGTTTAGTACAGTGACAATTAGCATGCATAGCAAACAAGTACAGGATACTGGTGATTCCAAGACAATGCCGAGTGCAAGTTTTCTTAGCTGTGAGATGTCTTGCACAGCAGAACCCAAAGAAGTAGTGTTGCATGACTGCTCAGAGCTCACCTATGACTAACAGCCTACATTTATATTATGTGCAGGAATTTCATTTACTTTCTATATCTCCTCTTTAAAGTTTCTTTCAGTATTTTTGCATTAGATGTCTTATTGCATGTGCCAGAGTTAGCCATCTAATGGTGTGAAGATCGGCTCTAGGTGATTAGGTGAAACCCCCAACCTCATTCCACAGAGCTCAACAATGCTTTCCAAGTGTTTCTACTGCAGCCAGAGCCATCCAGGCAAAGATAAGAATATTGTCTTGCTTTATTACACTTCTTCTTGCTTTAGTCATTATTTGCTACTGTTTGTGAGCGTTTCTGAAAGCATTTATTTAATTGTATGGCAAAAATCATTATTTGTCTGCTAGTTTATTTTTTTTTTCAGTTCCACTGTGGAACAGTGAAACAGTTGACCTAATTTTCCCCTTAACCACCAGAGATGTTTATCTTCTTGATATTATCCTCATAGATATTTCTCCCAATTGCACCAGCCTGCTTCTTACTGCCTCCCATATCAAATCAGACCATCTTGCTGTGATATTCCCCTATAGAAGCCTGTTTTGTGGCTCCTAATAATTCCTCTACATACAGGGATTACTCCAAGACCAATTAATTACTATTTATTGATCTTATAGACAATCACAAAGTGTGTAGATCCTCAGCAAATCTTGTAACTGTGTCTGCTGCCTACTGCTCTGAATTTTACTCCCTCATGGACAGATGCATTAAGGCATCCATACCAGTCCTGAGTAAGCATTATGGCACATTTAAAACTAAGCCCATACAGTGAAACTACCACATCAAAAAAGTATTTAATAAAAAGAAAAAGCCACCATTGAAAGGTGTTCATTTCATCATTAAAGAAGAGATTATAAGTGTTGCAAACTTGCTTTTAGGAAATGTAAGTTTATCTATGAACTTAGCATTGCAACTAATACAGAAGAGATAATCTTAAGACCTTCTTCAGATATATGAGGACGATTATATGCAGGCTCCAGTTTTCTACTGAACGTATCTCAAATAGCACAACATTTTTTGACCCTAAGAACATTGCTAATATTCTTATGGACAAATTTTCTTCCAACTTTGCTCCAACCACCCTCCCCTAGTTGTTCTGAAAGAGGATGATAAATTGAACTGCAGGTTGTGGAAGTGCAGGATATTTTTAAGTATTTCACTAAGACAGCATTTTCTTTTCAGCTATCCTGAATATGTGACAGAGATGCAATCTACTTTAAAAGTGCTACTGTATAACTCATCAGTATACCTTGTTGAGCTACCAAAATAGGGGAAGCTGATTCTGCAGCAATGAGCATTCACAGTGTCATTTTGAGAATATTGAAGGGTGCTGCTTAGGGGTTGTAAAGCTACACCAGGTGGATAGAAAATTTTTTCTTCCTGTTACTGTTACTTTAAGGAAGCAAGTACCTTTCTCTTTCCCTAGATATGTGCAGATGAAATACTGTATTTTAGAACCACTGCTATGCTCTAAAAATTAAATTTGGCAGCATGCCCTGGCATTGTATCGTATCAAGATAGTAACCATGGGATGGACAGGAAGGTTTTCTGGGTGACTAGTGCACTTTATTTGGCAACTCTAGCTAAAGTCTGACTATGTCCGATTTGGTCAAGCACTGTGTAAAGCATTATGTCAGGGTATTAAATATGTGTAAATTAAAAAAAAACACAAAATGTATAAACCAGTAAAACATGTAAAGAAGGCTCTTCTGAGGTCGCTAGAATGAATTTTATTCACCACACTCCAAAACAGTCCAAAAAAGATGAATGAATTACAGAATCCAAACCAAAACCATAAAGTACTTAGCGCTTTCACCCTGAATCACTTCTGGGCATCTTCAGAGTACTAATGCTTGTAACAACTACTACCAATATAAAGATCTCATCACTAATTACACAACGCCTTTAAATTAGTTAATTGAATAATTAATCATAGTTTTAAAGCCATATGCATTAAGACTGTTGTTAACTTGACACAATATTTAACTTGACACTGTGTTTGAATTGTAAAAAAGCACATTTTAAAATCAATGGTTTCATGGTTGTATTACTATAGTTATAATTACGAAGAATTAATGTTACAATGAAAAACTTCATACATAATTCATAAAAAATTCATAGAAATTCATAAAAAATACATAAAAATACATAAAAATACAATGGTGTTGAAATCTTGTTTAACATAATTTATACACAAATATGTTGTGAATAACCAGAAAAATAATTATATATTTTTAAAGATTCATTTAAATTATGTTGTATTTTCCTTATTGATATAACCACCTAGATGTAAAGACATATTAATATATTAATAGTAATAAGAATAATAAAACAATAATTAGATACAGTAAGATCTTTGTTTTAAAATACTGGAAATGGAAATGTGACCATTAATGCCAGGTGTGCAGCTTGCATTAAATCTTAGCTGCCATAGACATTCCTTGGCTTCTAACAAGTTATCATAGTCACCTCCTTTTTCCCAACAATTGGGGATTCTATCAATAACAAAAAATATAAAATGCTTAAAATTCTCACATTTAGTACTATGTACATAAAGAGCGTTTACCATCTTTTTGTTCTTGATATCCCTGTTATGTTCAAAAATGCGTTCCCTTAATTTCCTAGTGGTTTTTCCAACATAATATACTGGACAGGAAACGCATGTGGCCAGGTATACCACCCTCCTGGTATTGCAATTACAATGTCCTGGACATTTGATGGATTTACCATAGCCTTGTACCATAGTATAGGGTCCATCATTTATGAATTTACACACTTTGCAAAAACCACATCTACTCATTTTAGACATAGTGTATGCACGACCTTTGTTGTTATTTTCCAGGCTTTCTTTAAGATTGGTACCCCTACTATATGTAACCTTTGGGAAATTTCCTAGTATTTCACTGTATTCAATCTTATTGGAAAAAACACTCGTCCAAGTATCATTTAAAACTTGAATAATAGTGTCTGAGTGTTCGTTAAATGGTAAAATAAAGGCATCTCTTTTAGTAATGTCAGTACTATTGGATACCTTGGACATATTATTTAGTCCAAATTTCAAAATAGGTTTATATAAAGTATTCCTTTTCATCTTAACTTCCTTCTTTATTTGATTTATAAGACTTAATGGGTAGCTTCTATCTAAAAACATATTGCTGATAGTCTCCATTTCACAAATGAAATTCATATCCTCACTAATAATACATGACAGTCTAACCATCTGACCCTTTACAAGGTTCTTCTTTTGAAAATATGGATGACAGCTGTCGTAATGAAGAAAGGAATTAGAATATGTAGGTTTACGGAAAATGTTAGATTCAACTTGATGATTTTTAAAATACATATATATGTCTAAATATTCACATTTTTCTTCGTGTATTTTAGTTGTGAATTTAAGAAATGTCGACGTAGTACCTATATAGTTTATAAATTAATTTAATTCATCCCTATTGCCTCTCCAAAAAACTAATATATCATCCAGGTATCTAACATAAAACGATATTTTTGTCCAGAACTTGGATGAAAAAATACTTTCAGTTTCCCATTGTGCTAGTACCAAATTGGCATAAATGGGGGCACATCTGGCCCCCATTGCTACCCCTGTGCATTGTCTATAATATTCAAAATCAACAGTTGAAAGAGTTCGAAAAGACCATTAAACAATTTAAAACTTTGCAGATGGATAATGCGTTCCTAGAGAGATCGTTGGAACTGGAACAGGTACCGAAAGGTTTACGCATTTTTAAAACGCCTTTTGGGTTCCAAAATGACTCTGAATTATTAGATGAACTATTTCTTTTATATGATAGAACTGGCTTAGATCTAATGCGACTTATCATTAGGAATAACAACAGAAAACTAAGTAAATTAGATGTGATACTAACTAATTTAGATAGAAGTATACGCAATGATCTATTGTTTGAGATGAACAAACACAGAATTGACAATATTCTAAAAGAACTGAATAATTTTATTTTGAAAGGGTTGGAATACAAAAATAAAAAGCTTGTAAGGGACAGCACTGATTATGCAAATAAGAAGGCATACAGTCACTTTAGAGAATTTAAAAATTTTAAACTGTATTATGACAGAGGTGAAAGTGAAAGTGTTGCTCCAGAAGGTGAAGTTTACATATCCTCACATGACAAGCCCAAACATATACAAAATGCACATAGAATGCAATCCAATAAGAATGACATAAGGGGACATAATGAAAATGATACTGTTTTTTTAGACGAACCAGTTGTGAGGAGATCAGAAAGGCTACGCGACAGAAACCAGGGGCAACCACACCAACATATGCAGTACAGGAATGCCCCGATGTACAGGAAAAACACATATTATTGAGTGAAAATGAAATAAATTTGGTTAATTCCTTATCTGATAGTACAATATCAAATGAAAATTATGTTACTGATTTTAATGAAGTAAATATAGAAAGAAGGTTTAGTGACAACTTCAAGATTGATAGTGATGAAATTTCTCTAGAAAGTGAGGATATCGTGATTAACTCAGAAGAAACTCATCCTTCTGATATAATCATCACAGATGGAAGTTTTAGTCTGTATAACTACACAGGCAATACACTTGGTCATGAATATGTTACACTTTTTAAAAAAGGTTTTACCTTTATCCCTAACTTTAGACATGATATAGGAAGATTATTGATCAATTTAAAATTGTACATTAGGTTGTTAAATTTAAAAATATTTTTTGCAAATAACAACAAGGGGGTTGAACCAGATGCAGGTAGGCTGACTTTAAAAAGATCCAGCACATTTATACCACCCCAGAATCCCATTATAAGTTTATTTGAAATGCTATGTGAATCACAAGTACGTAGAATTGTTAAAGCACCTAGTAATCGGGATGATAATCTCACCAATACAGAGAGATTTTGTTTAAAAGAACTAACTACCAAGGACAAATATAGAGTTATGAAGCCAGACAAAGGTGGAGGGGTGGTGATTATGACTAAAACAGACTATATTAATAGAATGACTAACATGCTAGAAGATGATGAAACTTATGAAAAAGTATCAAAATTTGAGATAAATAGGGCATACACAAAGATAGACTGGCTACTGTACGACTATCAGATAGAAGGTATTATTGACAAAATTGAATACGAATATCTTATGGTTGAACACCCTATAACCCCGTCAATTTTTGGTATTCCTAAAACACATAAAAGTATTATAAACCCTCCCTTTAGACCTATTGTTTCTGCCAAGGGTTCTAAATTAGAAGCCATGGCTAGATACATTGATTATTATTGCAAGGATATTCTCAATTTATTCCCACACATCATCAAGGACTCGTGGCATTGCTTAGACAAACTTAGGATATACAATAATATGAATAACATTGAAGATACTGTTATGATTACCATTGATGTGATAAACCTATTTTCTGTCATACCACATAAGTTGGGTTTGGATATGTTTCAAACTATTCTAGACAGTTACAGTGGACTACACACTGTTAAAAGTAGGTTATTGGTTGAGATGATGGAAATGGTCTTATTCAATAATTTCATTTACATGGGAGGTGAATATTATAGACAATGCACAGGGGTAGCAATGGGGGCCAGATGTGCCCCCATTTATGCCAATTTGGTACTAGCACAATGGGAAACTGAAAGTATTTTTTCATCCAAGTTCTGGACAAAAATATCGTTTTATGTTAGATACCTGGATGATATATTAGTTTTTTGGAGGGGCAATAGGGATGAATTAAATGAATTCATAAACTATATAGGTACTACGTCGACATTTCTTAAATTCACAACTAAAATACACGAAGAAAAATGTGAATATTTAGACATATATATGTATTTTAAAAATCATCAAGTTGAATCTAACATTTTCCGTAAACCTACATATTCTAATTCCTTTCTTCATTACGACAGCTGTCATCCATATTTTCAAAAGAAGAACCTTGTAAAGGGTCAGATGGTTAGACTGTCACGTATTATTAGTGAGGATACGAATTTCATTTGTGAAATGGAGACTATCAGCAATATGTTTTTAGATAGAAGCTACCCATTAAGTCTTATAAATCAAATAAAGAAGGAAGTTAAGATGAAAAGGAATACTTTATATAAACCTATTTTGAAATTTGGACTAAATAATATGTCCAAGGTATCCAATAGTACTGACATTACTAAAAGAGATGCCTTTATTTTACCATTTAACGAACACTCAGACACTATTATTCATGTTTTAAATGATACTTGGACGAGTGTTTTTTCCAATAAGATTGAATACAGTGAAATACTAGGAAATTTCCCAAAGGTTACATATAGTAGGGGTACCAATCTTAAAGAAAGCCTGGAAAATAACAACAAAGGTCGTGCATACACTATGTCTAAAATGAGTAGATGTGGTTTTTGCAAAGTGTGTACATTCATAAATGATGGACCCTATACTATGGTACAAGGCTATGGTAAATCCATCAAATGTCCAGGACATTGTAATTGCAATACCAGGAGGGTGGTATACCTGGCCACATGCGTTTCCTGTCCAGCATATTATGTTGGAAAAACCACTAGGAAATTAAGGGAACGATTTTGGAACATAACAGGGATATCAAGAACAAAAAGATGGTAAACGCTCTTTATGTACATAGTACTAAATGTGAGAATTTTAAGCGTTTTATATTTTTTGTTATTGATAGAATCCCCAATTGTTGGGAAAAAGGAGGTGACTATGATAACTTGTTAGAAGCCAAGGAATGTCTATGGCAGCTAATATTTAATGCAAGCTGCACACCTGGCATTAATGGTCACATTTCCATTTCCAGTATTTTAAAACAAAGATCTTACTGTATCTAATTATTGTTTTATTATTCTTATTACTATTAATATATTAATATGTCTTTACATCTAGGTGGTTATATCAATAAGGGAAATACAACATAATTTAAATGAATCTTTAAAAATATATAATTATTTTTTTGGTTATTCACAGCATATTTGTGTATAAATTATTTTAAACAAGATTTCAACACCATTGTATTTTTATGTATTTTTTTATGAATTATGTATGAAGTTTTTCATTGTAACATTAATTCTTCATAATTATAACTATAGTAATACAACCATGAAACCATTGATTTTAAAATGTGCTTTTTTACAATTCAAACATAGTGTCAAGTTAAATATTGTGTCAAGTTAACAACAGTCTTAATGCATATGTCTTTAAAACTATGATTAATTATTCAATTAACTAATTTAAAGGCGTTGTGTAATTAGTGATGAGATCTTTATATTGGTAGTAGTTGTTACAAGCATTAGTACTCTGAAGATGCCCAGAAGTGATTCAGGGTGAAAGCGCTAAGTACTTTATGGTTTTGGTTTGGATTCTGTAATTCATTCGTCTTTTTTGGACTGTTTTGGAGTGTGGTGAATAAAATTCATTCTAGCGACCTCAGAAGAGCCTTCTTTACATGTGTAAATTAAGCTTTTTTATCAGTTTGAAATATATTATATTTCACTTTAGCACTCCAGTCTTTTGTGCAGTCTAAGTGCTGGAGAGCAATGATCAGCAATAAAACGTTTAATGCAGGTCTATCTTAAAGTCATTTCGGGTGGATCAGAATTCTGATTTTTATTTAACTTTTTAATTTACTATTATTTATTTATTTAGTTACCAAGGAAATAAATTCTTATATTACACACCCTTTTCAGCCATGACAAGGATCACAAAGGCAGGGGTAAATACAATATATATTAATAGCTTAGAGCAGATAATCAAGCAATGTGTTTTTTGAATGAAGCCAGAGGACCAATTTAAAGTGCATGTAAACACAAGGAAAAATGTGTAAGCTAATCACAGAAGTGAGAAAAAGGTCAGGGCTGAGCCCTAAAACTTCAATTGAGGAGGCAAATATTTTAACCACCATGTTATTATGCTGCCAGAATAATGGATTGCAACATCCAAAATTATCATTACTGTCAATTAGTCATTGATCTGGCAAAGGAACTGTTGAAGCCTCAACTATGCCTGTCCTTAGAGAAAGACAAATTTAGCGCAAAGTCTAGCACAGCCTTGATGTTAAGCTATCATCATAATTATCATCATTTCATCAGCCTCCATTGCCCCATTTTCTACATGGGGTCAAATTGTTATGGTAACTTGTCTCCATCTCTCTTGAGTCCGTGCCACTTCTCTGCCATGCCTGACTGTTGCAGGCCTTCTCTCACATAATCTATCCATCTCTTTACTGGACACTGATTTCCTCTTGTCTTCTGCTTTCCTGCACATGTGCCTGAACCACCAAAATCTGTTCTCTAGGACCTTCTCTGTGATTGGAGTTAATTAGGCTTCAGCTGTGATGTTCTCAGTTCTTCATCTTTCTCATGATGTGCATCCTGTCTCCCATCTCAGGCACTTCATCTCAATCACCTCTAGCTTCCTCAACTACTCGGTCTTCACTGCTCAGGTTTCTGTGCCATACAGCAGCACTGGTCACATCACTGTTTGTACACCTTACTTTTCTGCTTCTTTCGCATTCTCCTGTCTTATATTATCCTTGATGCCCTGTGCCAGTTGGCTGCAACCCTTCTGATTCCAGCTTTGATCTCCTTATTCAGACTTCCCTTCTCCTTAACCACCCCTCCCTGATACTTAAAGCAGTTAACCTGTTCAACTGTTTCCCTTTCTACCTCAGTTTTCAGCTTCTTCTGATTTTTCCCATTTTTTGCCATTACAGATATATCATCTGTACTCAGTTTCATCCTCTGTGCCTCAATTTTGCATTCCATTCCCTTGATGTTAAGCAATACCAGCACATACATTTCACTTGCTGGAAAATCAATTGTGTTTTTTGAAGTCAAGACCACAAATGTAAGTGCTTATTTTATAAAATATACAAAACAAGGTTGTATCTTCATATATGTCACTTCAAAAATTAAATGTGATAAAATTAGAATAAGTTAGTATGAATTAGAAAAGAATATACATCAGCAAAATGAGATGAAATCGATAAAAGAAACAAATACAAACCATACACATCTCTATCAATGCCAAACACACACACATCAAAAAATAACTGTAGAAATACATATAATATTGCAATCTCAGTAACTCACATGTTCCTTTAAGAATTGCATACCATTTTATATTTGGCACTGGTAGGTTGCAAACATGTTCATTTACCTACATCGTCACTAGGCAATCTTTTAGAATCACTTGCTCTATTGAGTACTACAATCTCAGGGCAGTACCTCACCCCAGAGCTAAGATCTATTAGAATCCAACCCAAAGATTGCTATTTCCCTTAAACTGCCTCCTTCGACATCTACAAAATCTACAAATCTGACTCTTTTGATAATCAGCTATTTAACTGCACGACATCAGAAATCTGAACTGTACCAACAGTCATAAGCAATTATAAAAGATCATAGGATCATAGACTCATAGGAGGTTACTAGGCTATAAACCCAAAGGTCATTTCAAGCCTAGCCGTTTCATCCCAATGTAATACCATAGATAGTCTAGTCAATACCCAGGACTGGATTTAGTAATGACTGCCCATGTCCAGGAGGGTTGTGGCCGCTATCCCTGGTAAGACTTTCCTGAGCTTCATCCACTCGTCCAGGTGCCTTTTGAACAGTGTCATAAAGGTGCTCTGCTTCACATAAATGTGCAGCCCATTCCAAAGATGGAGCAGTCCTTGGGAGACAAATCTGTCCCTCCAGCATGTCCTGTTCAAGTTGCAGGAAGACATTCAAATGATATGCTTATAGATAATTGAAAAGTAACTGAAAATAAATCAGATGCAGTTGAATATGGACATAAATAGTTGCAAATCAAACAAGTATGTTTAATACAGTTGAAGTTTATTTATTTATTTATTGATTATTTGATTACAAACTGACCATTTTCAGGTGCAGCCCATGGGAATCACATCATAGTAGATGCATACAGTGCAGAAACATAAAACTAATATACAATATAAAAACAGGGAGTATATAAAAATGTTATAACAGATATTATCTGTGGAATAAGTCCTTAACAATAGATGAGGCGTCAAATGCTGAGAGTAAAAACACTTTAATGTGCAAAAAAATATAAAAATAGGTTAGTGCTTTCACGGTTGCCCACTTCTTCAGACCTTAATAAAAGTGAACAAATACTAAAAGTTTAAATACTATGAACATCCAATAAAAACAGATTATACTTAATGAGGCAAACCTCTTTTTTTCAATAAAAGTGTTAAAGAGACAGCACTATTAAGTCCAGGTGGAACATATGCTTTAAAGTCAACAATCCACCTCAACTCAATGTATTCTGTTTCATTATATAAATCACCTTCTCTTAAGCTGTCATTTATTTTTTGTAAAATCAAAAACTTAAAACTATGATCTACCCCAGCTTCAGACACATGCTTGGCTAATGCAGTTGTCATTTTTTTATTACGTATGTCATTCTGGTGCTCTAACACCCTCTACTTAAGCATACGATTAGTCTTGCCTATGTAAAAACAGTCACATAGGTTGCACTTAGCCATATATACTATATTTTTGGTAGAACAATCTGCATAGAAGGAAAACTCTATCTGTTTCTGGTGTACAGGATGTATAAGCATGCATGTTGACCAAATATTGCAGCAGGCTTTACAATTCCTGCATGCATATGTTCTCTTGCGTTCTGAAGTAAATTGGCCATATGACCTACTGTGCTTGTAACACAAGTGTTGATTCAAATTCTTGCTGTTCTTGAAACTAAATTTAGGAGTCAATTCTATGACCCTACCTATTTTGGGGTCTGTCAGTAAAATAGGCCAATTCCTTTTAACAATCTCACAGATCCTCCTAATATCATCAGAATATGTTAAGCACATCCTATTAACCACCTTAGTATCAGCGGTCTGTCTATTCTCTGGAACTACAGAACACATGTCCGAGAAAAATGGTTTGGTTTTATTCCACTCTAACATATTGACTTCCTCTATTGTTCTTTCTATTTCTCGGATTTTATAGCCCCTCCTTACAAATCTATGCACAATGCATCAAGGGCTCCCTTTAGAACTTCTGGATCTGTGTGTAATCTCTTACATCTAAGAACCTGGTTCTTTATCACAATCTTCGTAATATGCCTCGGGTGCATACTGGAGCAATGCAGTATATTGTTCTTCCTACATGCTTTTTTATACAATTTAGTATACAGAGTGCCAAAAATATTCTTACTGACAGTTATGTCTAGAAAATCAATGGTTTCTAGAGAATAATGCAGAGAGAATGACAAATAGGTGGTAGTATTCCCTAAAAAACACACAGATCTATTAAGTTCTTCCTCATTACCATGCCAAATTAAAAAAAATATCATCCACAAAACATTTATAAAAAGTGACATGCAGTTTGAACATGTCATTACTAAAGATGGACTCTTTTTCCTACTTGGCAAGAACTATATTGGCACACGTGTTCGTACACACTGTGCCCATATCCACTCCTACTATTTGAAGGAAATATTCAGACTCAAAGAGAAAAACATTATTTTCCAAAATCAAATCTAGAAGGGCACAGATCATATTGATTTTAGAATTTAGAAAATTGCTTTCTTTAGTTAAAAACTGTCTCACATTTTCAACTCTGTCTTCATTGGGGATGACTGTGAATAATGAATTCACATCTAAAGTCACAAAGAATACCTTCCTAATTTTATCCTCATCCCTGCACCTAGCCCATATGTAAAGTTTTTCTAAGAACTGCTTGCTATCCCTAAGAACAGTTTCCACTGTATCCAGTATGCTTTTTAACTGCTTTTCTACATATATGGACATTGGTTCTGTGAGCCAACCTCTTCCTGATGCAATAGGTCAAAAGGAAGGATTCAATGGAATCTTATGCACTTTAGGCAAACCATATATCACTGGTATGGTAGGATGTTGGACAGAGAAATATGTGTATAGGGAATAATCTATTTGATCTGTCATTAGCAAGTCATATATATAAAAATTCAGTCTATTGATAATACCATTCACCTTATATTTTTGTAGTATAACATATACTGTGTTAACAATATGACTGTGAGTAGTGACAATGTAATACTGTGTTAACATATAGCACCTCATGCATTTTTTTCAAGTAATCTATCTTACCTTTATCTGCTGGTCTGATAACCAGATGTTCAACTCTAGTCAACATATTTAGTGTTGCATATTCCTTAGCTGACAAATTGAAAAAAAACAGCTTTACATTTCTCATTGAATGATTTCCTTAAATCATCCTCACAGATCTTAATGAAAGCCTCCATAGCGGGAGAATTTTCTAGCAAACATTTTCAACTCTAAGATAGTCTCAAAGAGATCCATCTTAGTAGCTGGAACAAAAGAAAGGCTTTTATTTCATACTGACAATTGCTCACTAGTAAGTGTAATAGATGACAAATTGAATACCATACTATTTGCGGTTGTGTGTTTGTGGGCCCTTGATCTGAATTGGAGAGTCAGATTGTAGCCGTCCCCTCCTCCTGTGACTTCATGATCTCACTATCTGTTTTTCTTGCCTGATAGGGAGCACTTTCTCCAAAAACAGCCTAATGGTGAGCATTATTTCTGCCTTGATCAGTTGTTATACTAACATCTTTATTTACTTTAGTCAAAGTTAAAACTTTAGGTCTTACTACAGGGTTATTATTAGCTATCGTTGAAACATTCTCCAAATTGCGGTCTGACTTGGTCGAGGTGAATTCCTCAGTACAGCTAACATTACTATCAATGTTTGCATTAGATAGCATGGTTGCTTCCAATGCACAAACACCCTCAGAAAAAAATGGACCCCCATCCTTAATAACTTTAACAGCAACATTAGCATTATTTCCATTATTTACATTGTCACTGCTCACAGTCATATTGTTAAATTTTCCCTCTGCTTCACTGCTATCAGGGCATTGGTTATATTCTGTCGGCTCTGTTAATCTCTGACTCAAATTATGGCCCTCTGAGCATATCAGAGCAGAATAGTTTTGTTGTAAGTCCAGTGAGTTCAATGATATAGCCGCTGACAGTCATAGCCATGTTGCAAGCTCCTTTGGGGTCTTCCTTCTGAAGATCTTAATTGATGGAAGTAAAACATCAAGGTGAATGTCGCATAGTTGCCCATCCATTAACACTAGCATCAAGAGACCTAGCCATCGCACGTTGCTCTGTCACTACAGGACTTCCAACAATCCGATTGGCTGAATATTACTGGGCCAGAAAAAGACGTTTAGCGAATACTATCACCTATTTGTCATTCTCTCTGCATTATTCTCTAGAAACCATTGACTTTTTAGACATACCTGTCAGTAAGAATATGTTTGTCACTCTGTCTACTAAATTGTATAAAAAAAGCATGTAGGAGGAACAATATACTGCATTGCTCCAGTATGCACCCGAGGCATATTACGAAGATTGTGATAAAGAACCAGGTTCTTAGATGTAAGAGATTACACACAGATCCAGAAGTTCTAAAGGGAGCCCTTGATGCATTGTGCATAGATCTTGTAAGGAGGGGCTATAAAATCCAAGAAATAGAAAGAACAATAGAGGAAGTCAATATGTTAGAGTGGAATAAAACCAAACCATTTTTTTCAGACATGTGTCCTGTAGTTCCAAGGAATAGACAGACCGCTGATACTAAGGTGGTTAATAGGATGTGCTTAACATATTCTGATGATATTAGCAGGATCTGCGAGATTGTTAAAAGGAATTGGCCTATTCTACTGACAGACCCCAAAATAAGTAGGATCATAGAATCGACTCCTAAACTTAGTTTCAAGAACAGCAAGAATTTGAAACAAAACTTGTGTTACAAGCACAGTAGGTCACATGGTCGAACGCAAGAGAACATATGCATGCAGGAATTGCAAAGCCTGCTGCAATATTTGGTCAACATGCATGCTTATACATCCTGTACACCAGAAACTGATAGAGTTTTGCTTCTATGCAGATTGTTCTACCAAAAATATAGTATATATGGCTAAGTGCAACCTATGTGACTGTTTTTACATAGGCAAGACTAATCATAAGCTTAAGTAGAGGGTGTTAGAGCACCAGAATGACATACGTAATAAAAAAATGACAAATGCACTAGCCAAGCATGTGTCTGAAGCTGGGGTAGATCATAGTTTTAAGTTTTTGATTTTACAAAAAATAAATAGCAGCTTAAGAGAAGGTGATTTATATAATGAGACAGAATACATTGAGTTGAGGTCGATTGTTGACTTTAAAGCATATGTTCCAGCTGGACTGAATAGTGCTGTCTCTTTAAAACCTTTGTTGAAAAAAAGAGGTTTGCCTCATTAAGTATAATCTGTTTTTATTGGATGTTCATAGTATTTGTTCACTTTTATTAAGGTCTGAAGAAGCAGGCAACCGTGAAAGTGCTAACCTATTTTTATTTTTGTATTTTTTTCACATTAAAGTGTTTTTACTCTCAGCATTTGACACCTCATCTATTACTAAGGACTTTAACCCTTTGGGTTTGTTTGATTCCATTACATTCTACTGGTATATATTATCTGTGGAATAATTATTAATATACGTTGATAGAAGCAACAAAACTTTTCTCACACACAAAAGCACACAAACACACACACGCGCACACACACACACACACACACACACACACACACACACACACACACACACACACACACACACACACACGCGCGCGCAAACACACAAACAAAAAACACAAGACCTTAGCTCACAGCTCAACTTCTGAAATCTTCAGCAAAAGCAAGAAAATAATTAAGAAGTAAAATGCAGAAACTGACATATATATATATATATATATATATATATATATATATATATATATACCATTTGCATACAATACAGTGTGTTCCTTCCAGATAATAGCATTATGTGACAATAATCATAAAAGCATTACGTTATATTCCATAGTCAGTGGATACCAATCCTTAGTAAGTAAAGTGGATGTACTAAAACAATTAAATGAACAGATGTTGCCACCTCAGCACATTTATGTGTCTGCCTTTTGCCACTGCAGGTGAATATCAAACATTCATTTGATATTTTGTCACAACTATAAGCATACAGAAACACACACACATACACACACACACACACACACACACACACACACACACACACACACACACACACACACGCATACACACACTTTGGGGTCATGCCTCACAACAACACTGGGTTTGTCATAGCAGCTGTGCCATGCAAACCATCCCTTCATGCTATATAGCTTTTATAAAAGTGTTTTGAAACCTGGTTAAAGCCCCACATAAAAAACACTGAAATTAAAACTAATGGTTATAATATTATAAGATAAGACAGGCTAAACAAAAGAGGTTGGATGTGGCAATTAAGTTTAAAGACTCTCTTAACATAGAAAAACTAAACTGTACTTCCCCAGTGCTGAAATTCTAATTACACTCCTACATATTAATCTTCACAAAGGCATTAATATCATAGCCGTCTACCTGCCCCCAGGTAACAACATTCCCAGCATAGAATCCCTCCTCTCTTGGTTTACTTCCACTTCCAGCCAAGAAACTATCATCCAACGTTACTTTAATCTCAACTGGCTCTCCTGCTCCACTAACTGCCCCACTAACTTTATTAACCTATACAATTCCACAGAAACTATAAGCTGTCGCACTCACACTGACAAACATTCCAAAAAACAGTCATTACTTGACTGGATATTAACCAATAAGCCAAACATGGGGTACCAAGCTGTCAGTCTACCAGTCACACTAAGTGACCATGCCCCTACATTTCTAGTCAGGTAAAGAATTCAAACCCAATCCTACATTCCTTTCAATTATGCATGTAGCAACAAAAACTTCTCTCCTGACACATTTAATGTACTACTTCAAAATTGTGATCGGTCTCCTTTAAAAAACCTACAACTAGACCTTGCAGTGGGATACTTCAACAACTAATTCCTTGACATCTTAAATAATCTTGCCCCCACCAGGAAAATACGGTGCAAATCCAAACAATTTCCATGGCTATCTAATGATACTAAACTTCTAATCAAACAAAGGATAGAGCCTGGTCACCATATCATACCTCCAAAGACAAAAGTGATTTTACCCTGTATCAGCAACTAAGGAACCAAGCTAAGAAACATGTCATCAAAAGATAAAAAAAACATACTTTCTAGCCTGCCTACAAAAAGTACCAGCACAACCCACATAAGTTCTGGCAAAATATCAACCACCTCCTTAACCCTGGTTAAACCTGCACCCCTGCTCCCTTAACATCTAATACCCCTGAATCCTTAGCCTCACAATTCAACTCTCACTTTATCAACTCTATCACCTCCCTCCTAGACAGCAAACAAAACCTACCATTCACAGTCCCCCTCCCCTACCACTGATAACACAAACTCTTTTTCCTTTAAAACCATTCAAACTGCTTACATAAAAAAACTCATAAGTAAACTAAAACCCTGCTGTCTTGCTGCTGACCATCTACCCAACGAATTTCTAAAAGTAGCTGCTCCATCCATCACCTACCCCATATCCATTCTAATCAATCACTCTATCTCAGAACAGTATGTGCCTCACCTCTGGAAAATGTCTCACATCATACACCTCCACAAGGGCAGCCCCTCTAGAGATATTTTGAACTACCGACTCACTGCCATCCTCTCTCCCATAGCCAAAATCCTAGAAAAATGTGTACACCCACAACTCCTGAATCACCTCACCACTAACAACCTACTATCCAGCTCTCACCAAGGCTTTAGACCTAAACATAGTACAAACACAGCACTAATAACCTTTACTGATATTATTCATCACCTCAAAAATGAAGGTCAGCTAGTCTCAGCAATTTTCCTGGATATGTCAAAAGCCTTTGACACTGTATCCCACCAACTGCTACTCAACAAACTTACTACATATAATCTACATTCATCATCCCTAACATGGTTCCACAGCTATTTGTCTAACCAACAACAGGCCACCTTTCTTATCTGCTCAGCCTTTTCCCCCTCAAGAACTTCAACACAATTGCAAAAAAAATCTTTCCTGGACATTGAAAATGACCTCTTCAACCATCAACTCAAACGAAACTAAAACAAGTTAATGATTTTGATTCAAATCAATCAAGCTCAACCTCCACCTCTCTTCTTCTTTTCATCTATTAATTTAAAATTTAAACTATAATTCAGACCAAGCTCATAGGAATTAAAAAAAAAAAAAAAAAAACACTTTAACATTTGCAACTAGGGGTTAAAAAGTATTAAGCTCTTCTACACAGACAAATCTCTCCTCCTACAGCATTAGCATTTACTGTAGAGAGATGCACTTACATATTGGCAAATTGGAAGCTCTCCAAGACTGACTGAGACACTAAGGAGGAGGAGGTAAACACTTTTGCACCCCACACTCACACACTCATCCTCAGAACCTACATCACCAAAAACCAAAACACACATAACAAAACACAACACACACCCACATTCCTGGAGGCTCAATAAAAAAACACAGCAGGGCAACAGAAAGCACAAAGCAGAAACCACAACCAACCAACACACAACTCAACACAACTCACACACACACACACTCAGCAAACTACCACTGGCACAGCAACATATAAAAACATAACAAACACACCAACTACTTCTGGTCATCTATAGGTCTAGCATCTGATACTTCTGAACCAGGTCAAACCAGAAACTAACAAGCTAGTGCCTGTCGTCAGTTGCCTGATCCGTGCATAACACATACCCCTCCATTCAACACACAAACTCTACAACAGCAGGTACAAAAATGTGACTGTCATGGTCCTTGACTTGGTGTGAATGACTAGAGACTTCCCTGAGAAACTGGGCAACAAGCTCCAAAGCTTTGTGGGTCCCAGAGAGTGAGGCCCTCCAGCCCAGTATCATCCAGTATCGAATGATAATCAGTGACTGCCACAAAATGATTGACTTCAAAAAATGGTTATTAACCACTGCTAAGCTCCGTTGTCCATTCTAAGGGCCTCTAATCTGCTGACATGGGATGACATATTGGATGGGAGATAGGAAATTCACCCCGGGGATCACTTTTGTGGCTCTGCTCGACAGTGGCACAGGAAAATAATTTTCTTGGGTGACGAAAGCCAGGGTACCTTTTTGGCTGGGCGTATATAGGCCCTAGGGCCAATAACCTAGTAGCTACCTATGAACCTATGAAACTATGAACCACTGATGATAGACTGAAATCTGATAAATATATCTCCCTAACAATTAAAAAAGTCCACACCAAACTTGTAGCTCTTTAAAGGGCCAAACCATACGTTACACATCAAGCCAAACTAGTCACCACTAGATCTCACTTACTATCTATCCTACTCTACTGCTCATATATCTTCACCAACCTATGTAAGGCAGACCTTAATAACCTAGAGTCCTGCTATAACAAAATAGCTAAGTTTGCCACCAGTCAACCTCATAAAACTCACCATTGCTACATTCTTCAACAAATCAACTGGCTGGAACTTGGAAACCTGCTAACCTAAACCAACTTACCTTTGCCCATAAAGTCATGCTCAGCCCCAGTAACTGCCCTGCACTTTCAGCCTGGTCCAACCTGACAATAACTGCAGATCCCTTAGGTCTTCCAACAGACTAATGTTAAAAGTTACACAATACTGGCCCACGATAGGAAACACACCAGGAAGAAACAAATCATGTATTTATTTCTTCTTCTTCTGTTACCTCGGCCTTTCGCTTTCATGGAATAATACAGGAATAAAAATCACATCCTTATTAATTTTCATACGTTATTCCCTAATGGTATCAATATTGATGGCAACGTTACTTTTTAAATGTAATGCTGCATTAGGGTGTATTTGCTAGGATATGTATTAATATTTATTAGTCTCTCTTTAAGATGTTTTCACTGTGGGTTTCCATTTTTGTAATAATTACATTTGTTTAAATTATTTAATTAAGTATTTAATTAATTATTTAATTATTGAATCATTGTTTTGTATCTGGAATATATAAGGATGTGATTTTTATTGCTGTATTATTCCATGAAGGCAAAAGGCCGAGGTACCAGAAGAAGAAGAAGAAATAAATACATGATTTATTTCATCCTGGTGTGTTTCCTATTGTGGGGAAGTATTGTGTTTCTTGTGTAAGAAATTCTTTTAGTGTTTATTTTTTTTTGAATGGTTTGCCTATCATGAATATGGGAACCAACAAACTTCCAGGTATTCCTTCTGGGACCTTGTTTGCTGATTTGGTTTGTCAACATGAACATAGAGTGGCTACTGTGGATCCTTGATCGTCCACCATTGAAAATGGAGAGGTGGAGAGTTTTCAGCTGCTTGAACGACTGATGTCGAAAAAGGTGACCGTCTCTTATGACTTAAAACTTCTAGAAAAATATGTCTCCCTCAATATCACTCCTAGGGGCCTCCGAATTATTCATTTGCCAGCTGGGGATTTCACGGAGGAGGAGAGAGACTTGCTTGCTGAGTGGAGGCAAGCTTTACTTGAGTGCACACTAACTTGGCTGTAAATCCTCATTAAGAGGAATACCAGAAACCTAGATAAATTGTTGGGGGGGGGTCACTGAACTGCAAAATAAATTGATCTTGGAGGTGTCCCCACAAAAGTATCAGAAGCTATTTGATGAAGCCAATGCTAAAGTGCCTAAAGTTGAATTAAGTGTGTTGGAGCAGAAAAGAAAAAACTACTTAGAGACATCAGGGATTTTGAAAATAACATGGTTAACTCCTGGCAATGTAGAGGACATCTGTTTAAGTCGAAATTTGGCAGACGCGTAGTGAAGGGCACTCATGATTCATCTATTTCATCTGGGGATGCCAGTACTAGCAGGAAAAGTGTCCCCTTTGAGGAGATAAGTTCAGAAGATTTATCTGAACAACCAAAAAACACACCGAGGAGCCAGCAATCGTTCCAGCAGGGGCAAGTACGGCCTAAGAGAATGTGGGGAAAGCAAAATTCCAACAACAAATATAAGTAAGACTTTTAATAACACAAACTGTTTAATAACTGATTTACAGAAAGATTTAGCTGTTAATCTCGTTAATACTGGTTATTGTGATGGCTTAAATCAGGAGTTAAAAATTATTAATTTATCAAGGTTGAACATTTATGTACATGCTGAAAATGTGCTTTTATGAGGGGCTACATTTTTTCCCACAAGAATTCCATCTCTGGCTGACATCATTTTGGACATTAAGAGATTCTGCTGTAAATTAAATTTAAAGGTGTTTTTTCATGAAAGACATTGTGCTAAAGTTAATGACGTGCAATGTGGTAATGTCTGATGATGAAGATGATGATTTGTTGAATTTAAGCATTAATGAAACAGAAATATTTTTTTCAGTGTCTTGAACATGATGTTTTGTTAAATGAAGAAGAATGTAACAATGTTTCTGCAGAACTTAATGACATCATGGGGGGTTTGTTACGGGTTTTGGACCCCTTGTTTTACCTAATTTACCTTCTGACACACATGTTCATGCCTCCTAAGCATACCAATGCTATTAATGTTTTTGAGAATACAGTGTGTAAGTAAGTTGAGCGGAATGTCAGAGTTTTCTTAAGAAATTTTGATTCTTATAATCTTAGCAAAGATGAGGGGTTGGCATTATAGGGGTTATGTTCCAACTTGGATAAGGGTGTTTTTAAACCCACTTACAAGGGGGGTAATTGTGTGGTGATGGACAAGATACAATATGATGAAATGGTCCGTAAGATTTTGTTTGAAGAAACTTATTATAGTAAACTACCCAATAATCCTGTTAAGGCCTTTACTCAAGAATTATGTGAGATTTTGGAATGTGGGGAGAGGCTGGGTTTTTTGAAATCAAAGATGTTAGAAAATTAATTATTAAAGAGCCTAGACATCCTTTTTTATATGCCATCCCCAAAATTCATAAAAGCCTAAGAGACCCCCTGGGAAGATTTATTATTTCTGGCATAGGCTCCTTCTTGGAACATGTTAACCTCTTTTTGGATTTGCATCTTAAGAAATATTTGACCATGATTCCCTCCCATGTTAAAAATACTAATGAGGTCTGTATGGATCTGTGTAATTTAGAGTGGAAACAGGATTATTTTTGGGCAATAGTGGATGTGAGTGCTCTGTACACCAACACTGAAAAAAGGTGGGGTATGGAAGCTGTGACCAGAGCCCTGGGAGAGGGACCTCAGTCATCCTTTTTTGTTAGCTCTTTTAGAATTTTGCTTAACTCATAACTATTTCAGATGGAAGGATGATTTTTATTTGCAAATGAAGGATACTGCCATGGGGGCAGCCTTTGTCCCCATCATATGCCATAATATACATGGGGGATTTTGAAAGGTAGTTCATGATGTTGAATGAGTACTCTGTGAATAATGTTGTATATTATAAAAGATATATAGATGATTTGATTTTCATCACACTACACCTCAAACAACACATAGCCCTTCTAAACCCACA
This sequence comes from Protopterus annectens, assembly GCF_019279795.1. Classification (NCBI taxonomy): domain Eukaryota; kingdom Metazoa; phylum Chordata; order Ceratodontiformes; family Protopteridae; genus Protopterus; species Protopterus annectens. Next base: position 212,567,035 of record NC_056744.1, on the reverse strand, counting down.
CCACCAACACCCACATATAGCAACACTAAATCCACATATGCAGAGGCCCTTAACTGTAAACTGCCCAAGCAACAAGGACCTCTGAAGCTGAAACGCAAACAAACACCAATCACAACCAAAGTGTCACATAGTTCACAACACCTGTGTGCCACCCAGCAACAGCCCCTAAGGCAAGACAATGTACCTAATACTTTAGTCATAGGTGACTCTATAGTCCGGCACACTGATGTCCCTCTCACCAGGTTGAACAAGGAGAAAATTACAGTCAGCTGCCTGTTGGGTGCCAGGATCTGCCACATAACGCATGCACTCAAGTCACTCCACAACAAGTACAAATATGACTTTGTCATTGTCCATGTTGGAGTGAATGACTTGAGACATACCTCCCTGGATTACATGAAAAGAGACATGGAAGAGCTCTCGGATCATGTGGCCCAGGCAGGTATGACCCTAGCCCTGAGTAGCATCCTGCCTTCGCCCAGAATGATACCACAATATAAGGACAAAATGATTGATTTCAACAATTGGCTAAGCTTTTGGTGTCATTCAAAGGGGATCCAGTATCTGTCTGCCTGGGACGACATGATTGACAGACCACATTGCTTTGCCAGAGATGGTCTGCACCTGTCGCCCCTGGGATTCAGGTTACTGGCTAAGGCTCTTGCCACCCCTATAGTGCCTTTTTTAGGCAAAGTTCAAAGGACAAAACCACGACCGTAACAGTTACAAGCATGCAAAATCTGAAGGTAATGCTACTCAATGCTAGAAGTCTAAACCTCAAAATGCACTCTCTCGAGGCACTCCTAAAATTGGAGAACATCGATATCTGTGCAGCAACTGAGACCTGGTTCAAGGCTGCCGAGAGCACCCATGCAATACCAGGCTACAACTCTTACCACACTTTTCAGCCACCAAAGCAGGACCGAAACATAAAAGGTGGAGGAGTGTCAATATTCACCAAGGATATTCACACCACCAGGCTAGTTGCCCAACACAATGCGTCTGAAATTATCCAGGTGCAACTAACACTAGGTAAGACTGCAATCCAAATTGTAGCTTGCTACAGATCCCCCACCATACCCCAAGATTCTCACTACACCTTTCTAAACATACTGGAAAATATTAAGATAGAACCAAACACCCTAGTACTGGGTGATTTTAACTACCCTGCCATTAACTGGGAAAACTACTCATGTACCAACACCTTTGCCCAACGGTTCTTGGAATTCATAAATTCCAACGCCCTGGATCAACTAATCTATAGTCCCACCAGGGGCTCCAATATCCTAGACCTGGTCATTACCAAGATGGGAAATCGATGCTCCACACCTATGGTCACCCCTTCGTTAGTCAGGTCTGACCATAAGCTAATCACCCTTAACATCCACATCCCACCCCCACCCCCCAGTAAGGAAACCTCCATAAAAAACTTCTCCAAAGCCAACTTCATGCTACTCAAGTCAGAAGTGACAAACGTCATGACACCTATGCAGACAGGAGCTGAAAGTTCAACTGCTGAATCCTACATTAAGGCACTGTATGAGCACATCCACTCAGGCATAAATCATGCCATCCCAAATAGAACCAAGATGCTCTCAACCAAAAAAAAAGCCAATCTGATGGTCCCCTGCCATAAACAAACTTTACAACAAAAGGAAGAAACTGTTGCAGAAAAGAGGAAAATCCCAGGATGCAAAAAACTTCCTTACCAGCCTCAGTAAGAAACTGAGATCCCTCATAAAATCCTCCAAAGCTAGTTATGAAAATAAAATTGCCAAAGATTCCAAAGACAACCACAAGGCATTCTATAACTATGTCAAGAATCTAAATGGCAATGCTCAGATCTGCTCTGAGCTAAAACAGAATGGCATTAAATATACTGATTCCAAGGATATTGCCAATATCCTGGCAGATCGATTCAGTGCCAACTTCACCCCCACCTCTCACCCCCTAAATGGCCCATCTCAATACAGGAAGATTGCCAAATTCCGGTAATAACGGCCACACAGGTAAAAAACACACTCTCCAAAGCTAAAAATACAGTATTCATGAGACCAGATGACATCCTGGACTGTGTACTACATGAACTACAATATGAACTGGCACCTCACCTAAGTGTCATGTTTAATCATAGCCTCACCTCAGGTTGTGTGCCCACTGAGTGGCGCAGAGCTACAGTTATCCCACTCCACAAGGGGGGATCCACCTTGGATCCCGGAAACTACCGTCCCATCAGTCTGACAAGCCTTATCTGCAAGGCCATGGAGCGTATTATCATGGAACTTATAAACAAAGACATTGGCAACCTTCAAACACTGGACCCCACCCAGTTTGAGTTTGTGAAGGGCCGATCTTGTCTCCTGAACCAGATTGACTTCTTCGAATCAGTCTCCAGAGCCATGGACAAGGGTAAGGTGGTCCACACAGCCTATCTAGACCTTGCCAAGGCCTTCGACACCATCCCCCACTCTGGAATCATAGATAAACTTACTAAGCTGGGCATTAATCCCTACGTCACCCAATGGGTTGCTAACTGGCTTACTGATAGAACCCACACTGTAAAAGTAGCCGACTCTAAATCCAGCTCCAGACAAGTGACAAGTGGAGTACCTCAGGGTTCAGTCCTGGGATCGCTCTTGTTTGGCATCTACTTCTCTGAAGTACAGGCCAACACTAAGGGACTCTGGATAACAAAGTTCGCAGATGACTGCAAACTGGGAGCCATTATTGAATCCCCAAATGATGTGGATACTCTACAAAAGGGCCTTACAGAAACAGATGCTTGGTGCCAGAGCCATGGGCTCAAGCTCAATGCCAAGAAATGTATAGTTATCCCCTTTGGGAAAAAACATGTATCCATGAATTACCATATAGGTGGTAGTACACTAAACACCGAAAGTGTAGAAGAGACTTAGGGACACAGGTGGACAGTAGTCTCACCTTCAATAACCACATCGCCACAGCAGTCAGGAAATCCTTCTATGTGTCACACCTCATCACTAAGGGCTTTTCGTCCAGAAAAAAGGAGGTCATTGTCCCACTGTACTCATCCCTCATTAGACCCATTATAGAATACAATGCCCCATTTGGTATGTACCTCTCAAGACATCTGCAATAACTGGAAAGGTTGCAGAAATACCTCACTAAAAGAATCACAGGCCTAAAGCAGATGCCCTACGCTGACCGCCTTAAAAAACTCCAGCTATACTCTGTCGCATATCGTCTACTCAGAGGTGATCTTTGCTTAACATACAAGGCCATGTCAAACCCAGAGCTGTTGGACATGCTACACTTAAAGAAATCCCAATCCCTCAGAGCCACACGCTCCAGAGATCTAAACCTTGTCATCACAATAAACAAAACATGCTGGAGGGATAGGTTCCTGACCCAGAGACTCCCCAGACTCTGGAATAGATTGCCCATACATGTCAATCAGAGTGCCTCTTTGGTCCTCTTCAAAAGGAACCTTGACGATTGGATGGGAGAAAGGAAATTCACCCTGGGGATCACGTCAGTCGCCCTGCTAGACAGGGGTCCAGGGAAGTAAATAGTGTGGGAAGAAATAACCAGGGAATTGTTATGGCTAGGCTTGTATAGGCCCTAGGGCTGATAGCCTAGTACCAACCTATGAACCTATGGAAGGGTGAAGAGAAGGGTTTTTTGGGATTCATGCATTAACTTAATGATAACCCCCATGGTTTGAAGTTCAATTGGAACATTAGGGTAGACAGCATTTCATTTCTAGATGCTGAATTTTATGTTAATTGTGGACAAAAGGTTCAAATACAAACCATTCAGAAAGCCAACAACCAATGACAGTTTTTTGCATGCGGATAGCATGCACCCTCCCCACTTAATAGAATCCTTGCCTTATGGGGAATTTAGAAGGATTTTTAACACCACTTCTGAAGTAGAACTTAAGGATAAATATTTGGATGAGGTGCATGAACGGCTGCGTGTCCGAGGATATGTGGATCACACTTTACACAGGGCCAGATATAGAGTGCAGACAGGGGGCAGGAGTAAGTCTAAGGATGTTTTGAATCATCTGGAGGTGAATGAACATTCTGAGAGGTTATTTTTTGTCACAAGATATTCTAAATTTTCTCCTGTTTTGGAGAAGATTGTTAAACAGGTTTGGGATGTTGTTTGTGAAGATGTTTCTGTTGGTTTTATTTTTCCTAAGAGCATAACATTTTCTTACAGCAGATATAGCAATCTTAAGGAATTACTTAATAGGAAAATTCCTAAGGCCATAACAGGTAGTAAAGTGGGTACTTATTAATGTGGGAATTGTTCAGTGTGTAATCGTGTTAGGAATTTGAATGGATGCAAAATTAATGGGAAATTGTATTCAGCAAGAAAACCTTATAACTGCAACTCTTGTGGTGTAATTATATTATTGGTTGTGGCTGTAGTTGTACCTGCTGATACATAGGCCTAACTACCAGAAGGGCAAAGGTACGATTTCTGGAGCACTTAGGTGACATAAGAATGCATAAATCAGAGAGCCCGGTAGCTGCCACTTTTTGTCTAAACATGAAGGATCATCTAGTAGCTTGTTTTTAAGCATTTTGGCATGACCTTCAGCCAACATAGATAACTTTAAAAGGGAACTCAACAAACTTGAATTTAGGATGATTATTAATTTTCATACATTATTTCCTAATGGTATGAATATGGATAGCAATATTACTTTTTAAATGTAATGCTGTGTTAGGGTGTATTTGGTAGGATACGTATTAATATTTATTAGTCTCTCTTTAAGATGTTTTCACTGTGGGTTTCCAGTTTTGTAATAATTACATTTGTTTAAATTATTTAATTAAGTATTTAATTAACTATTTAATTATTGAATCATTGCTTTGTATCTGGAGTATATAAGGATGTGATTTTATTTCTGTATTATTCCATGAAGGCGAAAGGCCGAGGTACCAGAAGAAGAAGAAATAAATACATGATTTATTTCATCCTGGTATGTTTCCTATCATGGGGCAGTATTGTGTTTCTTGTGGAAGAAATTATTTTCAGTGTTTATTTATTTATTTTTAATGCTTAAAGTTACCCAGTCTCACAACTATCATGGCGGATCCCTCTATTCCAATAAAATAAGGACTGGAATGCTCTTCCTCAGCACATCCAAAACAATCCCAATATGTCTTCATTTAAAAAAGCCTAAAAGATTATTTCAGTAGCAACTGACTCTGCCCCTGTATTGCTCTTGGTTAATTTCTTTGTCCTATTACTTCCAACTCCCTTATTCAGGTAACTCTCTTCACCACCTTTAAGCACCTAGTGCTTATAATCACATGCTTATTCTCTGATAGATTATGTATATCTCTGCATTATATTATTACTATGTAATTTTCATGATTAATTATCTCTTATATAACTTTGTCAATTGCATTTTTTGCTAATACCTGTGTTCATGACTACATATTTTTCTCTGTAACTTTGTTAATAGCATTCATTTGCTAATATTTGTGTTCATGGCTACTTGGACTCTTAGCTAATTGCTACTGTTTTGGAGCTTTTCTCCCTGATGTAAATAAATAAATAAATAATAAATATCCTAATATCCTCAATTTGGTGTGCGACATCAAACTGCCTTGTTGGCGGGACAAATTTTTGTCCCAAAGACTCCCCCATCTATGGAATAGACTTCCTCTCCACATTAGGCAGAGTACCTCTTTACCCCTTTTTAAGCACAACCTGGATAACTGGATGGGAAACAGACAATATACCCCTGAGATTCCACCCGTGTCCCTGCTGGACAGGGGCATCGGGTGCTGATTTGTCTAAATATGGACTACACTCTTAGCTAGGCTTATAAGGGCCTGAGGGACAATAGCCTAGTAACCTCCTATGATCCTATGATTGGTGCAACAGCATTGGCTGCTCACTTACACTGTCCAAACTCAGCATCTCAAGCACTTGTGTTACTAATTGAACAAAAGTATGCTGGGTCACAGTCACGGATTGATCTATTTGTGCCATGGAAAGGATGTAATATGGTATCCTTTCTGAGATGATTTTGTGTCTTAACACCTATAAGGAACAATCACTTGTCCAGTATCACAAATTAATTTCACTGGAGCAGCTCACTAGGCCATTCTTTCAATGATTTTTAAATTAACAAAATAGCCACACTGCTACCCAGTGTACACTTCAGGTAGAATTTTTCATTCTCTCCAGCCATCATATACCTGGAATTGTGTACACAATCTACCACCTCATCCCTGTCAGGTCTGATCTTCCTCTCACCTACCCTCGTCTTCTCTAGTTACATCAATATCTGTCAGCCAGGCTGTTATTCGCCTTCTGTTTTGCCTGAAAGAAAAGTTATGTATGTATTTGTTTAGTTAGTTTACTTATTTATTTTACATTACAGGAGAATTCCAACTGGGCATATAACCCATTTTCAGTGGAGGCTTGAGAGAAAAACTCCATTATGAATAATAGTTACAGATCTATTCAGCACATGTATGTCAGCATTAGGGCATATGTACATATCTAACTGTATATATATATATATATATATATATATATATATATAAATATATACACACACACCCACACACACACACACACACACACACACACATATATATATATATATATATATATATATATATATAAAACGTGGAAATGCAGAGGATTTTGAAGTACATCATAAATAATAGTTACAAATATGAATGTGATCATTACATGAAGGTCAACATTAAAACACAGATAAAAGTACATATATAAAAGTACAGATGTTATAGAAGTAAGAGTGCAGTTCACATAGATCATTTTACACAGCAGTCAGGGAGGTTATGAGGATGTGAATGTGAAATTACAGTTCATGAAAAGGATATAGACTAGTAGTTGAGTGAAATAAACTTAGATATACAAGTCAGACCATCTTATTGCTTATGTTCCTGCAATAAGTGCAAAATTTTAACACAGCAAGACAGTACCTATAAATCAGTAAATCTAATATATTTAAAACAGTTGCTAGGAAAAGAAAACCCAGCACTAAAATTATTTAACATGTGAATTTCTCAGAATAATTTAATATAAATGAAAATTCTATTAGCAGATCATTTTGCATACTGCTCATTTATTACAGCTAATGGTATAATCGCGCAAACATATTTTATATGAATTCTTAAACTGAGGCTTCCCCTTTTATCACATACTTTACAATGAAAAAAAGTCTTTTGGAACAGTGCTGACACAAACCATGCAAATAAATTCTACTTTTGCCACATTAGGGACTAATTTCATAAAGTATTGCAGCAGCTTAACTTCAATTTTACTAACAGCTCTTGCTTCAATAAGCAAACTATTTGACAGATGTCCCCAGTGTGGCTATTATCTATCTCATATATTGACTATGCCATGGCAGTCTGCCCAAAATTCCACATCTACTGCAGAAAAATAAACTATGTGACATCATCCATGTTCAGTATTACTAAAATATCTTAAAATGGATAGTCCTGTGACAGTTTTACACACAGCTTCAGTAAACTGCAACCAGTACACATATTTTATTAACGAGAAATATCATGCCAGGTCACATTAATAAGTCCTCAAGAACATACATGTTCTTATGTTTGGAGAATGTATCCATTTAATTACTGATATGTGCTTAACTGTTTCTGCTATAATGCAGTCCATGAGGTCCATTGCACATATTCAGTTTATTGGATTTGCCCTGCAGAATATTTTATTTATTCGAAATTTGTTAAACTGTTGGCCCTATTCTCAGAGGGAAGTTAAACTTATAACACAGAGTGGATAGAAATGCAAATGCCTAAGTACCAGCAGAATAGTTTACATATTTCACATCATCATTAGAACATAAACAGGCAATAACAGAGATAACAAATTAAGAACATGGGTCATCAAAGCTACATGTTTTCAATCAAATTCAGACTGGTGATCTTTCACATGCTAAGGATACATGACAATTTATACACTGTGGATCCAAATTCAGAAAGATTACCATGTGGTAACCATTTCTAAATCAGAAGCAGTCCTATCTTAATGCCACAATACAAGGATGTGCAACACCATGGAACGGTATCCCCATGGCAGTTCTAAATGCTAATGTAGCATTTCAGGAGAGAGGAGTGTGCTAATTAGCCACGTGTTCTCCCCAGAACAGCCAGCAGTAAGGCATGTATGCAGCCAGCTGCATAGATTGACACAGCCACTCATGGGCATTCATGTTAATGAACATGACCAAAAGCTTGTGTCACCCAGCACAGTAGAGGGAACTGCTGGGCAGTTTAAAGGACAGGTACTGCTGGTATGAGTGTGTGCATGTGTGCATTTGAGGAGTTGCATTTGTCAGTGTGTGTCTGCCAGGAAGGTCACAGAACTGGGGTTAGTGAGGGGGGTTAGGTGTTTTTGTGTATGTGTGTGTGCTTCATAAAGGTTTATTGTAAGAAATTTCACATGCACATGAAATTTCTTACATTAAACTTTTAAGAAGCTACAAGCGTTTCCCATTCTAAATATTTGGTTTGCTTTTTGGACTATTTTTTCTGAGACTTGGTTTACTGTAGTTTTTGGTCCTTTTGTTACTGACTTGTGTGTGCATGTGCCCACAGGTGCATGTGTATGGAATGAATGTGTGGCTGTGTGGTGGGTGGGGGCACTGTCATACCAGTACACCTCCCTAGACTAATGAGCAACTTCTGTGACATTCTTTTGGGGTAAACAGTAGACACCAGGAATAACATTTATATCATGCCTTAAAGGCATTTTAGAAAAATGTGGGTCAGGGAGAAACACTGAACACCAGGAATAACTCTTACATTTTGCCTTAAAGGAGTGTAAGGGTGAGGTTGGGCACTTATAAAGCTAAAAAAATGACAATGTGAGTGGTGGGACAACTAGACACCAGAGATATTCTAAACAGCGTACTTTAAAGGCTCTAAAAATGATTTGATTCCTGTAGTCTCTTACCAGAGATGTTAGTCCTCTGCTGTACCACTAGAGACTAGGGACAGCATGGAAAACTGACTAAAACTGAAAAAGGTAAAGCACAAAGGAAGGTACTTTCAAACCTTGCATGCCTGACACAAGAACCAGCAACATTAGCCCACTATGCTAACCGATAAGTTAGTGTAGCAAAGGTGTTTTTATACTCTAACAAGGATGTCGGGATTGTTCAAGGCCTGCAACAGATCTTGAGTTATGAGAGAGAGGGACAAAGCACATATAAGCATACCCCTCAGCCTCACAGCCCATGAAATCTATATAAAACAAGAATAATGGTGACACAAAGATACACGATCAGGGACAGATTGCACTTATTCGTCTTATAAATGGAGAAACTCACCTGAATAACAGCTGTTGCACTACCATTCATTTACTGAAAGGGATAAATTGTTAAACTCTAATGTCTTGCATTAATGACTGACTGTAATCATCTGTAATTTATGAGGGCAGGAAAAAAGGCAACATCTGGAATATTTAGATAACACAGGAACAGGTATGGGGTTTGTGGTGTGTGTGTGTGTGTGTGTGTGTGTGTGTGTGTGTGTGTGTGTGTGTGTGTGTGTGTGTGTGTGTGTGTGTGTGTGTGTTTTACTGTGTGTGTGTGTGTGTGTGTGTGTGTGGGAGAATGCATGATGGAGATTATGTGTACCAAAACTATAAACCAGTGTTTATTAACTACCAAGTGAAAGTGCTGATCAACAATTGTGGTAATTAAAAGTAATTCAGAGAGACATCCAGATTAGCCGATAATGAATTATTTTTCTCATTGTGGCTATTGTGTCTCTAAACTGTAAAGCACTGAATCACAGAAGCACTTTTTAACCCAGCTCTTACCATGGGTGGAAAGAGGCTGTTTGTGAATCCTTGGGTATGTCCTTTGTCCCTGTCTGAGTTTGCAGCACTCTCACTGACCTTATCATGCTACAATCATAAACTTTTAGGGAGAATCTTGTTATCTAGAAAGCATTAGAAAATTCTATATGGTGTATCTTTTTGTTTAATTTTACATTTTAAGTCAATGTTAAGGAAACATTGGTTGTTGTGAGATACCTGCAAGCATTGTCATTGCACTGCAAAAGACCAAGTTACTTTCCAAACTTTCTCATGCATTTATCTTACCTGTAACATCATGAAGTGCCCTGATGTTCTTATAAATGACATTATAAATAAAAAAATATTTCTTGTGTTCTTACATATCATATAGTTTGAGTGTTGTTAGAATGCACTGCTTGTACAATTACAATGATTTAAGAAAATTATTTATTGCCTTTTGAAATTTCTGACAATCATAAGACTTTGAATGTTATTCAGTACTGGTTTATAAATCAGACAGATTTAAAGCCCTTTATCCATTCAGGTTATCTCTTTCCTGCTGACAATCATAATATCTTGAAAGTTACTAAGTATTTACTAATAAGAGACACAGAAGAGGTTATGTAGCAATTTTGCTAACTGGGTGTAAGGTATCTGGATTTGTGAACTCTCTGTAGATAATGTTCCTGACACATACACCCTGGGGGTAAACCTGACAGGAAAGACAGATCCATCCCATCTCCAGCTAGTACTCACAGATACTGAGATTTCATGTGTCAGTCAGATTTTAAATACTGTAGTCTTACTCTTGAGCAAACCTGGAAGTAGTTCAAGCTTCTTGCAATAAATGGGTTGGGGGCTTTTCAAAAAAAATCTTGGACTGAAAAAAATATCATGTACCACTTTGTCCCTCAAGCCATACCTGAAACTGTCTCACCTCCAGCTATGGCATAAGACCAAGTCCTAAAAGTTCTATCAAAAGCTAAAAATACTGCATCAATGAATCATGACAATATCCATGGATGTATCTTAAATAGCATTAAGCATGACTTAGACACCTAATAAAATTGTTCAGTCACAGCCTACATACAGGTTTTGTACCAAGAAAATGGAGAACAGCTACAGTCATTCCTCTGCACAAAGGAGGACCTTCCACAGAACCAGGCAATTACAGACCCATAAGTCTGACCAGCGTCATATGCAAAGTCATGGAAAGGCTTATCATGGAACTAATTACTGAGGACATAGGGAACCTCCAAACACCAGACTCAACTCAGTTTGGATTCTTCAAGGGCAGGTCATGCTTAACCTGGTGAACTATTTTGAAAAGATAATGAAAGCAATGGCTGAAGGCAAAATGTTACAAACAGCATACCTTGATCCCTATTCACATATATGAACGCTTGCATATTCAGACCGAGCCAAAGCTTTTAACACAGATAACCTGGGTATAACCCCCTATGTCACCTGGTAGATGAGACGCAGAAAATCAAGATAGGTAAAGTTACCTCTCCAAAGAAACCAGTCACTAGTTGGAGTCCCTCAGGGTACTGTGCTATGACCTCTCCTGTTTGGCATCTTATTTTCTGAAGTAGAAGGACAATACCAAAGGGCTCTGACTGACTATGTTTGCAGATGACTGCAAGATGGGACCAGTCAATGAATCCCCAAATAACTTAGCCATCCTGCAGGAAGGTTTGTCCCAAATAAATAACAGGTAACAAAATCATGAACTGAAACTAATTGCCAAAAAATGCATGACAGTATCTTTTTGGGAAGTCGTCTACCCCACGGAATTACCACATTGACAGTATGTCCCTAAGAACTGATTCAGTCATTTAGGACATGGAAGATTATGCAGACAGTGACCTAACGTTTGACCAACATGTGTCCTTTTCTGTAAGAAAGTCCTTTTATTCTGCATAGCTTATAAACAAAGAGATTATCGTTAGATCTACGGATATCATGGCCCCCCCTTTACTCAGCCCGCATTAGGCCAATCATTGAATATAATCTCCGCCCCCCAGCACTATTCTTTCCAGGCACATGCAATAAATGTAACACCCATAGGGATACCTTACTACAAGGGTACAAGGCTTAAACAACATAACCCAAATGGACAGACAGAAAAACCTGTCACTACACTTGGTATCCTACAGACTGCTAAGAGGAGATGCCCTGTGTTTAGTATACAAGGCATGCACTGACCCATTACTGATGGATTTACTGCACATAAGCAAATCAAATGGCTTCAGAAATACTCTGTCTAGGGATCTAAACCTCTTCTGCAACATCAACATAACGGTTTGGAGGAGCATGTATATCTCACAGAGGATACTGCTGCTCTGGAACATCCACATAAAGAAACGTTCTTGCCTGTTCATGTTCAGATACATATTAGATCAACGAACTGGAAACAAAACATTTCTCCCAGGACTGCCTCTTGTACTACTAATGAACAGAGGCAGCTTCTAAATGCTTTATTCCATGCACGGGTCCCTTCAAATTGTCTGTGATATGTTCACAGTTATTCTCATAGGGGTAATATATAATTATTGACCATAAGATGGGTAAGGCCTGCATCTAATGAAATGGGATAGCTTATTTCAAACACAAAAAGGGAAGTTGGCATGGCTTAAAATAGCCCACAAAGGGAGCTAGACTTGTACTTACTTAACCTATGAACCTATTGGAAGGTCCTACATAGCTTCTTCAAAGTTGTTATGAAATAAGGAAGAGTATCAGAATGCATATTCCTTCTTATCTACTCTCATCAAGAGACATTAGTTTGCTTTTGGATGAGTTCACTTATTTTCTCATTGAGTTATTACTAGAGCACCAGAGTGGGGGATCTTTGATGATCTGACATTTAGGTTAGCCATGGAACAGTACAGCTAATATTTAATGAATCAGTTCATCAGTTAAGCAAAGCTAACCTTCACTTCAGTATAAATTATAAGAAACAATCCTAATAGTATAGATACAGCAGGATGAGAGGGTCTTTTAAACGGAAGTGATAGTGTAAAGGGGAGATCAGCCTGAATGAGAAGTATATGGACAATGAAGGCTTTGAAGAGGACAGGAAAGTAGATACTAACAGAACAGAGAAAAAGGAACATTCAGGTTATACAGAGAGTTCAGGAGGGTAGAGTGCTATTTAATAGTGTTAGGATCCATGGAGAAATGAGGGGAACTTTGTGTCAAGTTTTATCACTTATTAATGTTAAGTGATAATGGGGTTATAAAAGTTAAATTAATGCTAGATAAGTCTGCCAAATCTGAAATCTAAAGCAACGTGCAGACTATTAATAACAGACAATATGGAAGCAAAACAGTCACAATGTAAAACTAATCAGAGTGATGAGTTTGATGGAAAAAAAAGCAGAAGAAATGTGACAAGTTTTGCAAGAAAAAATGTTCGATTTGCAAAACAAAACAAAAAATGTTTAACATCAGGATATAGATACACAAGGATTGCAAGCTAAATTTCAATGTGAACCAGATAATTAAGATGAGAAGCAAAAAATATAAGAAATGGAAATAATGATGAACTATGACTTTGAAAAATGAAAAGAAAAATGCTGTACAGACAAATTTAAATATAGTGTGAGACAAGATAAAAAACATAAGAAAATGTATATAAACATACTGAGCATAATGGGACACCATTTTATATATATATATATATATATATATATATATATATATATATATATATATATATATATATATATAATGTGGCAGGAGTAAAGACATGCAAATTAATAAATTGTATGTAGATTCTATAATTTATTCTGAAACACAACCAATTATATATATATATATTTTTTTATAAAATATTATGCAAAATAGTTTTTTCCAAAAAGGGGGTAATCAATTGTTTTAGTAATATCCATAGGTTCATAGGTTCGTACTAGACTAACTGCCCTTATGGGCCATTTTTAAGCCTAGCCAATTACCCCATGTCAGAATCAAACTCTGCACCTTGTGTTTCTAAAGTAAGCACCTTAACCATTATGCCAACCTCCCACCCAGTTAACTTTTAATACTGAAATTAAATTAGATTAGATTGAAAGAACTACACAAACTAGACCAAAACAAAGCACAGGGAAAAGATGGAATTAGTAATAATATGCTTAGAACACTCAAACAGGAACTTACAGTATCATTGTATTTATTATTCACTAGGTCATTTAAGCATAGGGAAGATTCCACAAGACTGAAGGCATGCACTTGTTAAAGCCATGTTTAAGGGAAAGGGGTGGATAGGACAAACCCAGAGACATACACACCCATAAGTTTAGTTTTTTTGTTGTGAGAAATAATCGAGAAGCTTATTTTGGATAAATTATTTTCAGAATTGTAAAGGTTGGGACTTGAAACCATATGTCATCATACATATTGTGAAAATAGATCTATAACCACCTGTAACGTGATGTTCTATAACAACATAATAACAGCTTAAATGAAAAATTATGCTGTGTTTAATTTATATAGACTTAACTTCAGCCTTTGATAGGGTCACACACAAAACACTGGTCAATAAATTAAAACAACTAGGTATTTATTCTTGATAAGATGGATAGCTTCATAGTTTATAAATATGACATGACAAGTATCATACAACATGGCAGATGAAACTCTAGGTTACAATCTGGGTAAATGCTTCATCAACCAAGGCCCTGCTTACACTTATTGAGGGTACCAGAATTTGTCTTAAATTTGGGATGCATAGCTAGGCTTCAATATGCCCAAGTGGTTGCTAGCCAATACACACCTATGAACCTAGGGGTGTCCCACAGGGCACAGTCCCAGAGTCATACTTGTTTAAGTTGTGCCTTTCAGATTTATCTTTTTCATCTGAGGTGTTATATAGTCTGTATATAGATGACTTGAAAATTGGTAAACTACTTACATGTGTATATCTGCAAAAAAACTTGACTAAACTGACCATTTGGGCACAGGAGAATAATATGCTGATAAATACATCAAAACTAAGCTTCTGAGATTTGGAAGCCGTAGATTGAAGGGGAATATTTAAGACACCATTTGATGACTGAAACTGTAGAGCCATGTGAAGAACTTGGTATATGAATAGATGCAGCTCTGAGTTTTTCTAATCATATCAATCAATCAATTGGTGAATGGTAGCTATAAGAATATAGGTTGTATAAAATGATTTATAAATTGCAAAGAGTAGGGAGGAAATATGCCAAGGGCATCCATGAATATGAACATTGAAGTTATAATAAAATATTAAAATATCTGAACTTATACAGTGCATCATATAGTTATTTAGGAGGAGACCTTACTCAGGTATAGAGGGCATTTAGAGACAACTATACAACTACCTCTGGGAATGTTTGAAGTGATCAGAGATGGTAGAGAACCATCAACAACCTGGTCACTTATTATGGGAAGAAGTGTTTTGGTATATTGGCAGGCTGGAAGAGCATTATTGCCTCTGCCTGAAATATTTGTTGTATGTAAGCATGTGTTTGCAAGTAGTAATCAAGGAAGGGAAAGTAGACACTATCAACATTACTGAGCTATAGATGAATAAAGACAGGCTAAAATACAATTATTCTAGAAATCATGCTGTTAGAAAGGGGCAGAAGAATAGGAAGTGGAATGAGAAAGAGAAGATGAAGAATATGAGGGAGAAGAGGTAGTGCGAAAGTGAAAGCTTTCTGGGGATCAAAAGGATGCGATCCAGACGATGCTTGTTGTAGATGGATAAAATCTTGTGAATACAAAATGCTGCATCCTTACGCATAGCTAGAGTGGAACAAAACAGTGTTGGGAAAACAGTACCAGAATTCAGTTTCTGAACATTAGTACCACATTTGCAGTCAGGACTTCAGCACTGCATGGGTGGTATTCATAACCGTATGGTAGAAAAGAGAGCCTTTCTTTGTTCCTGAGCTCCTCAGAGGAGAAGACAGAGCCTGCAGGAAGTGAAAGGAGGTGTGAGAATATGCCAAGCAGGAATTTGATGAAGGAAGAGATAGATAAGAGGGTCAGAGCAAGGTGGAAACAGGCAGAAGGCAGTAAGTAGAAAGTCAGGAAGAAATTAGAGTCATAGAAGGCTATATCCAGGTAGGCCTTTCCAGAATTCTACTGGTAAAGAATGGAAGTGAAGTGAACATGGTAATAGAATATGCAAATACACTTTGTCTTAGTATTCACAAAGAACAAACAAAATAAAGAACCACTGTAAGAAGAGCTCAGATGCCAGTGGGGAAGAGTATATAAACTGGAAGAATAATATAAGTGAGGTAGGGAGGAACTAAAGAGTCAAAATGAGAGTAAGGCACAGAGAACAGGTGGCATTCACATTAGGATACTAAGGAAGCAAGCTAAAGTTTGAGCCATTCCCAGCAGAGCACTGCAGCAGATCTGTAGAAAAAGGGGTAACCTCAGAAGAACTGCAAGAAGCTAAGGTGACCCAATGTAATATATGTTACCCCAATGTGTATATATGTGTGTGTAGATATAGATGTGTGTGTGTGTGTGTGTGTGTGTGTGTGTGTGTGTGTGTGTGTGTGTGTGTGTGTATATATATATATATATATATTTAAAAAATAAATATCTAGGAAAATTCTTAGAGTGACATATCATGATTCTAGAAGTATCAAAAGAATAAATGCTTGCTTTACTGACTTTGTCTTTCTAGCATGTGAAACAGATATATTTATATTTATTTACAAGTTTTGAATTTCAAGTTTAAAATTTGCAATAGCAATGTAAAACCTGAACATGTGAGGTTTTACCCTCTCGGTAAACTTAGTTATGGATTACAACGAAGGAGGCGTGGTGGGTAATGTTTAATGTTTTTTATGAAGTTTTTTTGTTTCACTTAGTTTCAAAGAATATGGCTACAAGAGTTAGTCATGCATTGAAATTACATGTTTTGGCATTTAAGATTTAAAAATCACTGCACTGAAACCTTGTCAACTGATGTCTCATCCACTACTGGGCTTATAGATTTTAGCTTATAGACAAGATTTTACAGGCAAGCAATTCAAACTGATTTTCAATAAATTAAAAATCATGTATCACACTTGTTGCATCTAAAGATGGACATCCTACACAGAGAGAAAAGTCATTGCCACACATAAGAATAGGCTGCATGAAAAGCTTGTTTAATATAATGACAAATAATGCAGGTATATTAAGAGGTATCCCTAGTAACCGGTCCATGTGGACAGATAGTCACAAGCTTAGTGACAACTAATTAGGCAGCCATAAAGTGGTGAAATATCATTTTTTCACAGAAAGAGAATTTTAATTTCTCAAGGTTACAAACTGCAGCCTAACAAACCTCCTTTTTGACTGTTTTACATTCCATTACAACATTCTTGGGATTTCTCCATATCGTAACCTCAGCAAGAAATTGCATGCACCAGTAACTTTACATATAGTCTCCTTGTTTTTCTCAAGATATTCCATGTAATTTCTGCATTTCCATTTTCCTGACATGAATATACAACAGATTTACATTATCACATATCTTCAGGTTTCCGGGTTTGTACTCTGTAAACATCCTGTATATAACAATAATACTGTACAATAAACTCCTGCCCTTATCCTGATGTTGTCAAGTTCAAATTCATGGAACCACAATGTAAAATTGGTGGACTCATTGAAAAAAAACACCCTCTGCCTTCAACTGATACAGTAGCTATTAATAGGACTTAATCTAATTTTCCATATGGCCAAAACCACAGTTTTTATCCTAGTTGTTTGAGCATCATGTGCAGCATGCTATAGTAAGCAGTTATATTTTGCAATGCAATGCAAACTAAAAAAATCTGATAGCATGACATAAGCTTTCCAAATCATCATTAATTTCTTTTTTCAGCTGTAAATTCTAGCCCTGAACCATGATCTTTGTCCTCAAATCACACTCCCACTGTGTCTTTCACTCTTCAGAATAATATCTCCAATATTATTTCTACCACTAAACCTTTAAACAAACATCCTTATTCACTGATAAACCTCCTGGTCATAAAACATCAGAAAGAGAATAAATACAAATGATTCATAGTACCATAATCTAATCATCACCATAACTTAAAACTACAACACATAGACCTTTATCTATCTGCAGCATATTCCCTCTCATGACCTCTCTCTTACTGTCATAACAACAGCATTTATACTCAAATCAAACAAAATGAGGATAAGCAGGTGACCCATTTTACATTTCTACTGGTTCTTCAAGCCACCAATTACCAGAAAGATTCCTTGCTCTTACACTATACACTGTTGATCAGCTGAACAATCTTCATCTAAATGCATAACTTTTCCAGAGATGACAAAATCATCATAGTCGATCATCTCACCTTATGTCAAAAGTTAATATTAATATCACAGCCAATCAACCCACCTTCTCCTTCTTGAGTAATACTATCCATAATGTCCTGCATGATCAAAATCAGTTCTGTAAGTCCCTTCTGTTTACCCATGCTAATTACCTCTGCCTCCAAATCATCTTCCTATGCTCTAATAAATCACTAGACAAAGGTTATTAGCACTTTCTTTGACAAGTCATTCATTACTATCTTTCATTAGCCATTGCTTAAACTTTCTTAGTATTAAAGCCATCTTTTTCTAGGTAACTTCTTGTAAAATATATATTCCATTTGTCCTTCTAGGGAAATGATCTGTCTTAACCTTATTTAAAGCCCACTAATGCCATCTACTGTGATCTCCTTTTCTGTCTCATTTCTTTGCATATTATATAACTGTCTTACTTGCTAAACTACACTGTCCTCTATAATTAATTCAAATTTACCATCTCAAACATAACTGCATGTTGCCCATGCAGAACTTTCACAGAATAATTCCTCATCTATGCCTTACTCCGGCCACAAAACCCTATTTTTTCTTTAACTTACCTCTTAGAAAAGGAAACACTATCTGTCATCACATGCATAGTTGTTATCAAACCATTAATCAGCCCTTCATCTTCACAACATTACCTCTATAAAGTTTGTAATAAACAAGATACAGTTAAATCTCACACCTCTGTTACCAAACTGTGTAATAGGTGAATGGAGTTTAAATTTCATCAATGGCACAAAATAATTTGAGGTGTAAGGGCTATGGAGCCTCATGTCACTCTACTGGCACCTATTATGTATGCAATGTGGTGAATGATGGAGAGGTTATGTAAAATATACATGCACACAACTGCAGTGCATACATAACTGAGTTATGACTGACATCTGTCAAACCCAAACAGGCTTTACAGCACTAACTACAGAACGGGGTTTCTAATTATTGCATTCCCATGATCTTCTTTACATCATTCTGAGCCCGGTGCATTCTACTGCAATTATATCTGCAGTAGTTGAAACTTAACCAAACTGTTTTCTCATACACACACTCATTATTATTTCCCATGAGGAGTTACTGCTACTTCCCCAATGACAGTACCATAGTCATAGCACATACTACCATCAGTATGATTACCCAATTGATACCAAGATCATAGTTATTGAAAAGTCTTCAAATGAGCCAACCAATATATTAATTTATAATAGAGGATAGCCAGCTAATCTCCTTTCTAAATGGGTGGATAATCACATTCAAAAAGATAGTGTGAGAATTCCATCACTAATAAAAGTAAGACCTCAGCCACAAACTTTGACAAGTGAATAAATGAATATACTTTACAAGAAATATCTGATTATACATACATGATGGTCTTACAGTTGCAGGGAGAAAAGTATGTTTCCTATGACTAGAATGATGACAGAGGAAAGAAAAATAACTGCATCTGTTGTTGTTGTTACTTCCAATTACATTTTGCAGCTAACTAAATCCTCAAGATGGAAATGTCCAATAAGTCTGTGATCCAGAAATCATTGGTTAAGTCTCTCCACAAGTTAGAATTGTCCATCTCCAAATAACTTTATTTTGTTGATACAATACTTCTACCCAAAATGGGCACCAGTTCTGCAGCTCAGAGTTGTTATTCAAGTACATAGTTCTAATCAGTTTGCTCTTCACAGGTGGTTAAACAGGTGATGAAGTTGAGTATATTTCATCCACAAAGCAAGCAAGCAACAGTATCTTCAACCGACATTCTGTATAAAGCTTCCTGCAAATGCTCTGTCTTACACACAGGAGTTCTACTTCCTGTCTTTTTCATTTGTACTGTTGAAGTGATCACCAAAAGCAAGATAATCATAGTGCAACATTTTTTTGTGGTACCTCTTACAAAACTGATTTTAAAACATCAGTCCATTAGGCCACTACTGAGACCTCAATCACAACTCCAACTACAATCAATCTTTCTCATACTACATAAATTTACAATTATTCTAGGACAATTATTAATGGGATTGTCCAGCTCCAAACCATCCACTTCCTCCCTTTTCTAGCATACTAGTACCCACCATATTAATAAAGCAATAAATGTACATTACCCTCCAAAAATAATAGCTACTTTATAATTTTCACATAGATATTACTAAATCAGAATACCTTATTAAAATATCATAACTCTTTACACACAAAACATCATTACAAATTCCATTCTTATTCTCACTGCACATGATTTCATGCAAAAAAGCCACACTGCTCAACCGAAATTCGCCAAGGTACATCAGTAGTAGCACTGGTCATTTGTTAGCGATTGGAGATCTAACACAATATCCATAAACCAAATTCTCCAAAAATGCCTTTCAGTAACACTGGCCATTTCTTAACAAGTGGAAACCTAATACAGTATCCATCACAAATCATATTTTTCATGTAAAACAGATAAAAAGTATTTTTAAAGATAAATGTTTTTTTTTAATTATCAAACCTGTCTTGCAAATTCTTCCAAAGCTTGTATTTGAAAAAAAAAATCCAATTATTTTATTTTCCAACAAAAATACTCCTTTTTGAAAAAGAAATATTTGACCCTTTAGCAGAAGCTTCCTGTAGGCTAGCCTTCGTGTATAATATTTGATGTATGTATACTAATGGCCTATTACATTCCATTTAAATTATATTCATGTATACCTTGCTACGTAGATGCCCAATTATCTTCTAAATATGTTTAATTTAATACTTTTTCTATTTAAACCCTTTTCATTTAAATACATCATGCAATGCTAAATTCCACACCCTATTTTTTTTTCTCCATAAATATTTTATGCCTCATTATATAGTTGTTTGCTCATTTTTACCTTTTTCAGTCTTACAAAAGGTCACAATGATTAGACAATAAAATGATTTTATTTTGAATCTCTCTGACTGGCAGTTTTATTACAGAAAAAGTCCACAAAAAGAAGCTATAATTTGATTAAGCCCCTTCTTTTTGTTAATCATAAAATATCTGTCATTTTTAGGGGTCATATGGTTTCTTTACATTGTACTAAAGAAACATCCAACATTTATAATAAAAATATGCTTCTGAAATACAACTACTGTAGCAAAGTACTGGTGAGCAGGCAGGTGAACAAAGGACAGAGGATCTCCATAGCATAATTTGGAAGCAGGTGCATCTTGGAAGATATAATGGCTACAGCATATGAAAGAAGGCAGATTGCTAACCTATTACTCAAGAAAGGGTTCTGAAGAGGAGTTAACAGGAGGAAAACAGTCTGAATGGTGTTCCTCAAATCTAAAATCTGCAATGTGTCCCTGAAGTTGAAAAATTGTAAGAAATTGTCATTGTCTACTCAAAAACTTGTGAAAAACACCCTACTTGTGCAGGAAAGTCTGTTGAAAATACAACCAACTTTTAAGTAATACCACAAATGTGAACTGAAATCTGTAAAGTCAGTCTTTTCTCCCTGTTATTTTCCATGTTTTGCTGTAAGAAAGTTATTTTCGTTGTTCCTGTAAATGATCCTTAGTCCCCACTAACCTGATGTGTTTATACCCCAAGAGAAAATTACTCAGTTTGAAGTGACCACCTAAAAAGTATTTTCCTATTTCATAAAATAAATCATACTTGGCAATCAAAGACTTCCCCATTCTAACTTATCTTACTCATCAATTTGTGTCATTTCTTTAAATTATTCTCACTGTAATTGCTACTGAAATCTTCTCCCAAGGTTATGTTATGCTTTCATACTTATGAATAGCAGCATCAGTTCATTCTCTGCCTCCCCTGTTTTCTTATCTATGACCAGTGCATAACATTGAAGAAACTTCCACGCACCTTATACTTCACTAGCTGCTCCTGTCGCTCCCCAGGAATGGTACCATAACCTTCTTCACAGGACTTTAACTGTACTTTGCTTCATAAAACCACTCCCTTAACATTAAATATCACCAAATAACCCAAATCCCTCATAATCTAAAAATATGTCATATATCTTTATGTTTCTAAAATACCTCTAACATTCTGTGATTATTTTTTTGTCAGTTAGAAGTCCACATTTCTGACTAAATTTTTCCATATTGCTAATATCTAGACTCAAAAATTTCATTCACACGTAGTTTTGACTTTTTGATTTTCACTGGTTTTTAAACTGTCGTTTTATTTTTTTCCACTTTCATTTCCTTCACAAGAACTAGAGTTACTGCCAGTTTCTAATAACATACTTAGTCAATGCATTTACCCATTTTTTGATACTGACATTTTACGTCTTTCAATCAGCGTTCCAGAACCTCCTTTTCCATTTTCTTTCGCCACCATTTTGTTTCTCATTGACCAAATGCTATGTTTTCTTGTTTTCCCTGACTGTTTTGGGAACAGTCAACACAAATGATCCAAATATCCACATTATATTTAAGCAGGTATCTTTTGTATATCCTGCCTGTCCAAATTCTAAACAATATCCATTCATATACTGTGCTCTGAAATGCTCTGTACCATATCAAGTGATTTTTTTTTCAGCTGCCCACCTTGACTAAGTACAATATTTCTCATCTTGTACGTGTAAGAAATTTGGACAAAGCCAAAAATAACTGGGTGTGAGACAAAGACCCAAATCTTGGACAGATTTTAAATATTGTTCTAAAAAAACTTAAGAAAGTTGTTAGAATAAAAGGTTTTATATTAGCATGCATTGTCTGATAAATTTGGAGTCTGAAACACAAATGTATGCCATTATTTAGTGACCTCAGTTCTCAATGATTTGCCCAAACACCACAAATTGTAGACCAAAAATGAGGTAAACATATGGACAGTCTGCAAAAATCTGGACAGTTGAATGATAAGTACTTAATACAAATATAAAATTGGTTGTCAATATGTTTGTTTCCTTTTTTTTGCAGATAATTCTAGATTTATGTCATAAACCCCAGCCCATAAGATTAAATTTCCCTTTTTTACCTAGTTACTTTTATTATGCATACTGTTCTCACTTCTACAATAATGTCTGCATCATACAAATAAATATGTTTTACCTGTCATTAAATCCTTATCCTCCATTTAAGATAAAAGTTGTATAGTGCAAAGTCTTTTGAAGGAGGTTTGATTTTCCATATGTCAAATGTATAGCATACTTTTAACGAGTTTAAATCATGCAATACTTTCACAGTAAAGGGGATTAAAATTTACACAATGAATTTCCAAGCCTTGGTGCTTAACTGCTAGATTTAAAAATTCAAACCACAGCAACCTCTCAATCACTCTGTATTTAGTAGAGTGCTATAACTTTAACCTCCAAATTGATGCATGCTCCGCTGTTCTACTTTGGCTATTGATTCAGATTTCTACTCTTTTATTGGTTCAGTTGTAGATGACAGGTTGACTTTCTGGAGCACATCAGGATCAAAGAACAGCCAGTGGAAATGCATGTTATATTTTGCATGACTACAGAGAGTTGAAATGGGTACTGCAGCACAAGGAGTTAAAAAAATGTCCAATTCCTTTTTTTTATGCAAGAGTGAGTTAGTGGGAGACAAGTGTAAGCATGCTGTCAGTGCTAAAACAAAATAAATGATGTATGTGGATAGGTATAAAACTGAAAAAGTGGAAGCATCACAAACTACAATAAGGACAAATAGCCTAAACATCCAGGAACATGTTGAAATGCTAACCAAAGCTAATTTTAGCTAACTGTCAAATCAGAACTCACATGTTCCATTGTTTACACTGTGCATTAATTACAGAAACCAGATCTTTCTAGATAGTTCCTTGTCCTGGTAATGCAGTCGTGCAGGAGTGGTGCAGTTTTCTGAGAAGCTGCCCATTTGCACATTCAGCTCATTCACATGGCAGAACCTTGCTGTCTGATCTTAGCTGTTTAGTTTTTACAAGATGCTTTAAGTATTGTGCTCAAAATAGTATTGTGCAATTTGACATGAGAAAAACTGCTGAACAAAGATAGCATGTTATTGTAGATTTTCTGTAACAGGAGTAAATTAAGAGAGTTGTGTATTTGAGTTGCTAAAAAATATGCATAAAACTTCAAACTTTTAGTTAAAAACTATAAAATAATATGGAGAGGGTTGTGGGAAGTGCACAGGAATTTGCAAAATGTGGAATGGCTTCTCAAATGATACTAGCGGAGAGCTTGATTACATTACTATTTGCAAGTCTTTCTACAAGTTGTGTAATATGTGCATCTTACAATAAGTATTTCCACAGTCTGATGCAGCCCCAGTTATGCTAAGGTGATAAAGTGCAGTATTTGTATGTACTGTGATATACTTCATAATCAGTGTTGATGTAAGTCACTTGTGGTGTCCAACAATTAGTACCTGTATTTTCAGCTGTGTCAACCTAGGGTTGTCTGCCTTGGATTTTCCATGGCAAATTAAAGTAACATGCATGTTTTCTGTTATAGTTAATATCAGGTATCTTCAGTCATTGAGTTGTGAACTCATGTTTGCTGGTGAGATGCATGTAGGTGCTGCTGAAATGGAAAGAAAAATGTACTGACTGCACCACCAGAGGCCTGGCTCCCTTTCTGTGTTACTGTTTACATAAGAAATTAGTGCGGACAGACTTTGAAATGCAATCTTCCTACTTCCATGTCTGCCAAGTGGTCAAATTTACACTATTCCCCACTCCACAGTGAGCTGAATTTGTGCATAAACAATGCTGATTGCTATGATTTTGGACCTTTTGCTAAGATTTTTTGATGGCCCATTGCCATGATTTCCAAAGCTGACAGTTTCAGAGGTATGCTGAGCTCACTTCCTTACTTCAATCAATTTCTTTGCCCTAAGTTACTGATCTAAATATGCCATAACTCTGTTTTATCCCACTTCATACTGCAATTCTTGTTTGTATTATACCAACTTACCTTTAATTTCTCTAAACTGGCTAAAATGTCTCTAAATATTAAATCATTGTCATATAAGTTGTATCTATTCTTAACCATCTTTTTCACATTATGTCTAATTTGGTATTGTTTAAACTGTATATTTTTTTAGGTTTTTTATTGTATTGTTTTGGAAGATTGTAAAATTATTGTTCTTAAAATGGTTTTGTAATACTTTGGTGCTTTTCTTCTGTGGCCTCCATTGAAAATGGACACCTCTCCAGTCACACTTTCCCTTTAATCAAATTTCAATAAATGAAAAAAAGAAAATTCATCACTGTTTCTGTTGCATATCTTCTCTAACTTTTTGCACTTTTGTAGTTCTCATTTGATCATTATTCCTTTCTTCTGCAGCAGCTCACTCTAACACATAGGAGTCTCTTCAGATAGATGATTCAGTTTCCCTAGTTACTTGTATCCCCACTACAAACCCATCTTGAGCAACAGGAAATTCAGATACAATACTCTATGACTCTGAAAACACAAAAAGTACCACCATCTGTGCATGAAACTAGTACCACCATCTGTGCATGAAACTCCACTTGAATTAATGTATTACACAATCAAGTTGCAGATATTCTCTCTAATGTTACTTTGTGGACTTTCCAATGTATGCAGCCTAATAATAGTGCGCAATCCAACACCATCCAAATCCATGGCTATGAGAAATGCTTCACCTGTGTCATGTCTTACTTTAGACTATGATCCGCCATCATTATTTTCAGCTCTTCAGTTGTTTGTGGAGCTGACTCCATTACTATGTGTAGAGTTCCGCTATACCTCTCCTTCCAACCAAAGCACTGTACAGTGCCCACACCATAAATAGTTGGGTAATTGCCCAGGTATCCTGACTAACTTTCTTTTTCTGTATAATTACTCCCTGAGTCTCTCCTGTAAATTGGCCAGAGGCCTAATGGACAAACCTAATCAACAACAACAAAAATTAATAATATCTAAATACAGTCAAATCCTACACAGCTAGGTGGCATTCTTTTAATTTATCCTCACCAGATAGGAGAGACTTTTCACTGAATGTGTAAGCATCCAAACCCTAGACATTAACATTTATATTCAGTCAATCTTTCCACTACAGTACAAAAAGTCCCACAAATATACTGACAGCAGACCTCATTTCCTCTTTGCATTGCTGGAAAATTACTATGTCTTGAAATTAAAATTCCAAAACCTTGTATAGTTCCTCTGCAACAAGACAGCAACAGCACAGTGATATATGGGTAGTTGGTTCCATAGCTAAGAAACTTCCAGCAGCACAGTGCAGTAAACTGGAAATGGAAACAGCTAACACTAATTTAAGATGGATACTAATTACAAATACCCACAGCTCTAAATATAATGCAAGAAGAGCAGCTGAAAATATAATGTACTAAGGTAATGAGCCCTGAATGTGATAATTTTTGTTGAGTCTTCACAATGTCCTAATACTTTTATTGACAACGTTCATAAGTATATAGTTAATCAGAGGGGAGTTATTTGATTATTCAAGGCTGCCTCGGTCTCTATCATTTTTAACTGTAGAGACTTGGGGGATTCTATATATTATATATCTGTGTATAACCTACCTGATCTGGAGAAATGTTTTGAAATGATGCTTTATTTGCTCTGAACCCTGTATTTTCATGTGTGCAACCATTTAGCTTAATTTCAGCACATATTCACGATGGCCTACAGAACCTAAGTATATATTTATGAATAAATTAAGTCATTATTAACTGAAGCAGACAGAACAGCCATAACTACCTGTTTTTATGAGAGATCCAATATCCAGATACAGTGACTTAAGTGGATGACTTGTTCAGAGCTACAGAGCTTGCAGGAACATATGTAGGAACTAAAGAGATGCACAACATAGCTCTCATGACAACTTATCTTGTTTTTTTTTTGCCGTGGTATGATACTGTGATGCTATAGTACTGTTATGATACTGTTACTGTTCATACTGTCAGAGCTGAAAATAACTGTAAGGAAACTTGAACATAACTAGAACTGCTGATTTCACTTTCTGACTTATTGAAGGCTTTCTAACTTTCTTGGCCACAACTTCATTCATCTGAAGTGGAAATACTCCCCTGCTTGCAGTCATTAACTGTGATCTGCTCCATTAATGAGTTACCTGAGGCTGTCAAACTAACAAAAATACCTGATCACATGCACACTGTGCTCTGACAGGAATGTCAGCATGTTTGTCTGTAGTACCTTTTTGTTGCCACTTCACTGATATGGCATCCATGTGTGTATTATTCACTGTTAACATACAGTGCATGTCAACATCAGCATAATGGATGCCTAAAAAATTGTTAACAGGCAGCCATTCTATTTAGGTTGGTAATATGAGTAAAAGGCAAAAAAATACTGCTCATTAGTGCAAAATTGAAGCTCCTAGTAATCTATATGTGAAGCAAACTAAAATCATTCCTTGTTTTCCTTAAAATAAAAATGTCTGTTAACTCCAACAATTAACTAATCAACAATTTCACATGTTTACAATGAGCTACCACAC
Organism: Protopterus annectens; assembly: GCF_019279795.1. Classification (NCBI taxonomy): domain Eukaryota; kingdom Metazoa; phylum Chordata; order Ceratodontiformes; family Protopteridae; genus Protopterus; species Protopterus annectens. The sequence continues at coordinate 212,539,480 of NC_056744.1, read as the reverse complement.
AAACTCTATACTTCATTAAAAATGCTCCTTCTATCAACATATCCTTCCACCAAGAATTTGTATTTGCATATGTCTGAAAAAACGTAGAATTGTATGCAGACGAACATAGTGTAATGCATGGAGCTGGAACTCTCCTACCTAAAGTATTTAATAACTAATACTTTTATTTTTTTTAATATATTTAGATGCCTAATCTTGGGTTTCTTAAACAGAAAACAAGACACAGCAAAACAACTGAATGCAAATTCAAAATAAAATGGCAAGAGGTATAAAATTAAACACTCTAAAACTTAAATAACATGCTCTTGCAAGGATCTAAATAAACTCTCCTAAAGAAGTAAAACTTTAGGGACCTCCTAATGAAATATTTGGCATCACTTATAGAATCAGGTATAGTAGCTGATTCCATATTACTGGGGCAATGTAGTCAAAGGATATTCTGCCAGATGTTTCTAGTCTGACCCATGAAGTAGCAAACAGACTGTTACATGGTGAATGTGGGAGTCTAGCCAGGGCATCAACTCTCAGCAACTCCTATAACAAGCCCAAGACTGTGAAGGGCACTGTAGACAATATTCGAGATCTTGAAGACACATCTAGCCATGACAAGTACAGATCCTGAAAGAGCAGAGTAATATGATTATCATGGGAGTACCAGTCAATAATCTTGCTGCAGAGTACTACACCCAATTTATTTAAGTGTACTAATCATCGATAAGCCCAAGGTAATGGGCTTTACAGTCATTCAAACATGAAGTAATCAGCACATGAACCACTAACTTCAAGTCTGAAAATGTTATTAGATGTTTAATCTGGAATATGTTCTTCAAATGGAAGAAAGCTCTATTGATGACACTTGATACTTCAGTCAAGGTCTGTTATCAACAACCACCCCCAGAGACAGAAATTCTATCATGTTACTCCCATGAGCAATCAAGAGTAAAGCAACTGAAAAAAAGTCATAGGCAAATAGTGATATGTCCTCTTCCTTTATTAAGCCTCAACCAGTAATTGAATTATCCTAATCAATAAATGGAAAATGGCTCCCTAATGAAATGTTGGCACTTGAAATTCTGAGCGCTGACACAAAAAAAATTATATATTAAAAAATGCAGGAGATGAAGGAATCTCAAATTGCTCTTTTCCTTTAAACTTTTTTTTTTTTTGCAGAGGGGGGAGGTCTTCTGCACCCTGAAACTTATATATTCTAACTCCAAGACTGCTATACCTCAGGGAAAAGGGAATATTCTGAGAAATGGCCATCTCAGGTATAGTATATGTAAGCCCATTTTTTGGTTGATCAGTCTCAATGTTTTGGGACTCACTGTAGCAGGTCCACGCATTTCAAATAGTTACACTGGAAAAATGCTATACAACTGGATTTAAAAGGTGGGTGGGGTGCTTGAGTGAGGCTTTTCTTAAGTATTCCACAACTAAGTGTATGGTATAATAGTTTAAGGCTAACATTAATTCAGAGCCACTCAGTTTCAGGACTTGGAAGATTCCACAATTGGAAATGACTGCTTACTCCTGTTAAAAAGGCTTTTATCTATCTTGTCACAATCAGTCAGACCTGTCCTTGTGTGTAATTCAATCTGTCTCTGCTATGTGCTCTTCAAGACAAATCTTAGACTGCATCTAAAACAACCATTGTTCATTCAGCTCCTGGATGCAATAAATGATCGATCATCTGTCAACTTCTGCTGTTTCATGGTCTTATTAATGATAAAAAAATGTACCACCTTGGTTTATTTATACCATGATGACTATCCTTTCCTGTTTTTCCTCTGCTAATGTTGGATTTTGCAGTTTAAAACATTTTTTATAAATGCCAAGACTTATCTTTCCTTATGCTTTTTTATGTTTTCTCCATGTCCTTGATATAATTGTAGACTGTCATTATTATAATAATGTGAATTATTTCCCCATTGTCATACAGTGAAACTACATTGTACCTACTTGTGCTACTACATATTTCAGCATAAAACATTATTCTACATACCTGTATTTATGTTTCCTGATATTCTTGCTGATTTTTTCTCCTTTTATTGGCTCCAGTGCTCTCTTGTCATGTATATTATGTGTCTGCTAGTTATTCCAAGTTAGCAAAGAATACGTGATATCTATAAATATTAAATATATAATTCCTGAAATAATAATCAAAATTTTCACAGAGAGAGCTGAGTATTGTGTGATATCCTTACTATGTAAATGTGACTTAGTTCATTTTTTGTTTCACTGGTATATTAAATGGTCTTTTAAATCTACTTGTTAGTTTTCTCTGTCAGCTTACTGTTTGTACTACATAACGATTAATGGTATTTTTATAGACCAGCGACCCAAAACAGTGAGACCTTAATGACTTCCTTAAGAAAATGTTTTCAATGCATTACTTCGCCTCACAGCAAGAGGTTCTCCTGTTCGATTCATGGCTGGAGTACCTTCTGTGTGGAGTCTGCATGTCCTCCCCGCGGTCGAGTGGCCTCCGAAAGACATGCATGAATGGGCATGCCTTCGCTGAGGGTTGGGCGTTGGGCTGGCAACTTGGCTCCATAAAATATCTACTGCCAATCATTAGCGGACCGGAGTTCTGCTGTGGTGACCCCTAACTGGGAAAAGCTGAAAAGACAAACAAACAAACAAACAACTTCATGCATTTATTTCATTGATGATGCCAGCTTACCTATTACATTAAGAACTTTCATGTCAATCTAGAATTAGTTGTACTAAGTTGGATTTCTTGCTTCAGTCCTCAGAGATTAGATGTGTAATAGTTCCTACTGTTAAGATTCATACTTGGGATATTAAGATTCTTAACCCTATAACAAGATGTTTGGGTACAAATTGTCCAGCATAATCTGGTAGGGTAAAATTCTGTATTAAAATACAGCCCCGCAACTGCTGCATGAGAAATATGATACGTGGAGAGGCTCTATAGTGAGAAAGAATTACAGATCTTGAACAGGGGAGGAAGCATTAACTGCCATGTGCAATTCCACTGTACAGTCTTACAGGACCAAGTGAAATGTTTTGATTTTAATATATATTATTCATAATAGAAAGATGGATCAGATCAAAATGATCCTTTGTCAAGGTGTCTGAATGTTTCAGAATCATAACTATAATCCTTAGATCAGAAATCATTCAATACATAGTCGTTTTGAAATTGTGATGTCTCAGAATATTCCTCCTACTCTGAGGTAAAGCCATATAGGAGTTAAAATATATATAAAGCAGTGGTACTTGTAGGTGCCAGGTCAGGATATGCAGAGGAGGGCGAATTTCACCTGCAGTGACACATTTTAACAGTGTGGCAGAAAGTTGTAGAATTCACTCTTATGCTAAATGAATCTCACATTAATTTTCAATATCAAGATTTGCAGTATCAGATCTTGAACTTCCAGCAGGCACTTCATTATGAGATAAATGTAGGAAAGGAAGGTGTTGAAAAAAGAAGAAATTTATATGAGTGGCACTTTGCATTTGACTCCAAATACCTGCCAGGTTAGATATCACTAGATTTGTAGTCTTAACCCTAATAAAATTATTTTGTTGTACTGCAAACAGCACAATCTCACTTTAATGTGTTTCAGAAGTTTGATTCCCACCATATCTATTCTTCAATAAAAAAATGCACCTTACCAAATAGAAAATGTCAAAGCTTTCTAATAAAATTGATCAGCTTCAGTTTACGTGTGTGAATTTTGTAGCCTGCCTCTCAAGTTACAGTTCCTCAGCTTTCACACTATATGTAACAAGCAAGTTGAATGCAAATGTGTACTATGGGTTAGTATCATTTTACTGAATCATATTCAGAAGAGTCATCGTATCATTGAGTCACTTTTGCAAAAAGTTGTAATGTCGAATTCCAGTATTCATGAAATATACTGATTTTGATATTCCCTACCGCTCTGGACCTAGGAACAAGTGTTAACATGGGTTGGGAAGGGGAGTGAGATTTGTCAGTCGGAACTGTCAGTGTTCAGCATTGTCATTGTTCAGTTTTTGGACTTTATGCAAGTTGGAGTCGACAGAGTGTGATTCTGTTAAATTATAGTAAAATGCACAGTATATATATATATATATATATATATATATATATATATATATAAGTTGCTATCTGGAACCTGCTGTACATGTACTTTATTGATATAACACCAAGCTGAAACTGTTTAGTCTGATTGCTACATTCTGGTAAACAAAGGTGACCTTTATAAATGCTCTTAGTCTGAAATAATAGCTAGGTATAATATGCTAACATATCCCTGGGGATTCAACAAAAGCCTACACAGAGTTTACATGTTTGCGTGATGAACAGTAGCACTAATTATATATTCATGCTGTGCACTGCATTTAAACATAAACAAGTGCAGTTTCATTGCTAGCAACAGCGTTGCTGGCCGGAAAACCATGTCAAATAACATGGATAGCAATAGACATCGAGACCTGTTTACATACAGGCAAACTAGGTCTATGGGATTGCATGGAATGACACAATGATTACCAGGGTTAAGAGTATAGCAATGTATATGGTCCAAACACATTACAGGACAGTGTATACAGTGCAGAGTATTGTCGAGTCCAATTTCAGGCATTCTGTACAAAAGTTTTGTAAATGATCCATAATGCTACATGGAGTGCCATTTAATATAAACAGTCAGGAGAAGTGTGTCTGTTGAATAGGGACACACAGCTGAATTGTAGGAATAAACAAGGGAAAGAGAGCAGGTGAAACATCTTAATGTGCAGCAGATGAGGACCTGTAAATGAAGACAGTTGTAGAAGGAACACTAATCACATATCAACATGATACTGTATGGATTGTACAGTGAAAATGTATATTATATGACTGCCACACAAGGTGACATGTCAATGGAGAGGATGTCTTTGTGATATAAGCATCCTCACATGAACAATAGAGAGGACATCTATCAGGAATGTTATATACAATAGGCCTTAGGTAAATATTATTAAGCTGTGCAAAATGTGTTGTCTGAATAAGATTGTAATGCCAGCCTAGGTCTCCAACAAGTGGGGCACATAGTTACAGGCTCATAGATAACAGTAGACAGAAGCACGCACAGTCATGGACAATATCAGAATAATACCATCAGTAATCTCATGTCTGTGACATAACATATGTGATTGTGAGTGATCATAGATGGTTCTGCATGAACATACTTGTACAACTCTAATGAGATGTTGGCAATCTGTGAGGGTAATCATGCACACTGTCCTGGCATTGTAACATCTGCTGGAGGTGTTAGGAGGGACACTGCTATACCTGTATGTGACTTTATGATCAATCCAGGCTAGTTGATAGGTATGCATGGAATATGTATGGCACAATCCACACTGTCACAAATGTAACCCATGCCATCCACATTGTCAGATAGCTATATATATGTATACTGTGTGCATCACTGGAACAGGTATCACACATGCATCTGTTATATCACCTTGATGGGGATTCTGTACCATCAGACAGTGATGTTTATGCAAAAAATGAATGCCTAGGTAAGGCCAACAAGATGTGTGGGAGTTCACTGTGACAAAGATGGTACACTTCAGTTACGCATCCCTGAATGATGTGTAGGGAGGTACATGAAGGTGCATTGCACTCAGTTATTGGTGTGATGAAGGCTGTGAACTATGGAAGTATGATGACCATTGATGTGGATCTCCTGAATATACTATATATATAGGATTGTGTTACATACAATGGCACAGTCTCCACGGTGGGCACATGGTGGACATTCCTCATGCCATCTACCTCAGTACACATGTCACATACCATTTTGTCTACTCATAGGGGTGTGATGTCTACATCAACATTAGGTTGTGCATTTGTTTTCATAATGTAAGAAATGCCCCCATGTTTTTATTTAATCTCATGTGTCTTCATGGCTGTGGCAGCAACCTTTGGTATATGATACTGTCTGTATTATTCTAATATCACAGCAGACGTCTGACTTGGAGAGTGTTGGACAACACCTTATATGTGATGACAACAGCAGTATCTGGTGAGGGGAAAATGGTAACAGCAGTGTCCCACAAGCTGGTGTAAAATGTTCTTTCTAATGTCAAGCAAGTGCAAAAGCACACAAAGACACCCCAGTTGACTGCAGTGAGATTAGAACCCCTGCCTAGCTAACTACATGGACTAGAGAAATCAATACTTTATGCAAGTGCCATGGCACATGTCTGACTTTTACAAGGCTGCAGGACAATTTATAGTAGATGACATCAGCATTGGATATTGAAGTGAATGTTTGGATGTGTAGGCATCTCCAACTGTCCAAATATCGGTACTCCATGGGATTGGAGTGGTAACTGCAGGATACACAGTTATGATCTTCTGAGTAGACAGACACACACACACATGCACACACACTCACCAGTTGACTGCAATGAGATTAGAACCCATTCCTAAGTACGCAGACTAGAGAACTCAGTACTTTACCCAAGTGCCATGGTACAAGTCTGACTATAGCAAGGCTGTAATGCAATTTATAGCAGATGACATCAGTACTGAATGTTGGAGAGAAGATGCTGGGAGGCCTGCATGAAATGGATAACTAGCCATGTCCAACTGTCAAGATATTAAAGGTCTGCATATTACCAGACTGATGAGTGTGCAATGTATAGTATTTGTTGTTGAGTTTTCAATGTGCAGGTATACTTTAAAAGACAGCTTTACAGACTATATGCAAACAGCTGTCCAGATTACTACAAATATTGAAAAATCTGAATGTGTATTGTCATTATAAAGATGTGCATGGTATATAAGAAAGCATTGTTATTTATTTCTGTAGTGCAGTTGATATATTTGGAACAAGTACTGAGATAACAAGTTTGAAGTGCATGGGTGGAGATAGCAGTTTGCTACAGTGTAAATATGTGTTCTTTTTTTGAAAAGTGCATTCCCTTTGTTTGTGTTTTGACATACTTTCATGGGAAGAAGACAAAATGGACTGTAAATATAAGTAAAGCATGCTATTGGCCACTTTGCATAATGCAACACTGAGCAGCTGGTTTGCACAATTGATGGCAAAGTGTAAATTCGAGATACACATTTCTATTGCTTTTCCTCTTTGCATGTAGATTATGTGTGAGCAAATGCAAACCTCGTTGCTACAATTATGAGAGTTCTCACTATTGTGTGTTTGAAACATGCCTGCTGCTTAGCTGATTGTGGCAGCAAGTATAAATGCATTGACACATTTCTTTTGGAACCCAGATCATACAGAGTTTGAATCCAGGTGTATGCAATAGTATGAAATAAGTATTGATAATGAATTCTTTATACTACATTCACTGAGAGTTATTGTGTGTTACCTTAGAGCAGCATGTTTAAGCAGCACTGTGTGGAGGTAACTCTACCAAGGAAGAGTTGTTCACCATTGTTTGGCATTGCTATGTGATGACAAACTCCGCACAAACACAGAGGACAAAATGTGAAGGACACATTTTTTTTTTATCTGTTGTGTGTGATTCTATTTTTTGACCAGATTAAAGGTGTTAAAATTTGGTAGATAGGAAAGTGGTAAAATGGGACAAGCACAGGGAAAAACAATGGGAAAGCGATATAAGAATGTGCAGGAGGAGGTAGGAAAGAACCATAGCTATCCGCTTTTTCAACAATGTAAAATGAAAATATGTACAGAATATTAGCTGAATTTGGACTACCATCTTAACAAAAATGGATGACAACAACGCAAAAATGTTGTATAGTCAATTGGACCAAATCAAGTGCATCAAGAAGACGTGTGTGAAGTGAAGAGCTATGTATGGGGTGATATTTGTTTGTGGGATAGGTGCTCATTTTTTTTAATTCAGAGAGGAATCTTGGGTAAGGAACATCAGTATTTCTGGGTCAGGTAAGTAGGGTAAGTGAGGAACCAGATGCAAAGCGAACAGAACAAACAAGCCAAGACACAGGGATGGTGAGGGACACAAAAGTTCAGGGAACACCATGATTGGGGTTAGGGAGGAGACAGCAGCCCATGTCTGCAAACATGGGGACAGTGAGAATACATTCCTCACCTGTAGGATCATCACTGTCCCATTACTCTGCTGGCTGTTGGAATGCTTGATATCTCCTTCTGTGGACCATAAGAGAGAGCAGCCTCTCCATTTGACATATAGGTGAACCGAGAGTGCAGTGCATGACCCTAAGCACCAACCCTGGCATCTCCTGGCAAGTGATCAAATTCCCACCTCCACCAGTACTCCCAGAGGGTAGTGCTACCTGAAGATGCAGGTAATGCAGTGCAGCAGAGGCAGTACTGTCAGGTTGGGTTCCATATGTGCTGGGAGTTGGTGCTGGAGCCTATGGGGAGCATGCTAAATCACTGGGGTTAGCCTACCTCCCTATGCTGTAAAGCATTTTGTGATTTGTTACAGATGGATGACATGGAAAGATTTTAATGACACATCGAAAAAAAGAGCTAAAGGTTGGAGAGAAAAAAGTGATAAAATTAACACTATCGTATGTCATATCCAATGGGTTATGACAATAATAAAAGTATTTTATCTGAAATTTTACATTTAAGTATACTTTTAAAAACTACAAACAATAATTAAGGCTTGCTCAAAGTAAGCTTTGCAGTATGCAGCTATTGCACATATGATTGATCCAATTATACAGATTAAGTTAACAGCAAGGCATTTATGCCACTTGTATATAAATTAATTTAATATTTTTAAAGGCTTGCACTATTTTATACTTATTACTTGTGATATTTGAACCCACAACATCTGACTACAGCCATACACTTGATTCCTATAATTGGTTTGTGCTACTGACTGAAGCATGTATGCTTGCTCTTACAGTTAGGATATGCATGCTTACATTTCTGCAGCTGTATAGAAAAGCATATTTGTAATTTAAAAACTACAATAAGATTTCTTGTGGTGCATACATATACCTTTTACTTTCCGCAGTTTTTCTAGATGCTGAGCATGAGCTTCTCTGTTCACAGTAGTCTCTGCATTAGCTGTGGAATGAAGAGGAGAGAAGAGCATTATGCATACCAGTCTTGTCTATATATAGATTTCTATCTATTATAAATTCTTCTTCTTATTGGTATACTTACACAACTGTGGGATGGTACTAGTTCTGAACTCATCCAACCACTGGTTGAATGTATCCCTCTTGAACCTTTTCAGGTCATGAAAGTGTTGCCTACACTCTGTTCCAATGCATGTAATGTCAGTGTCACTGGAAACGGCTTTGGCCAGACTACTCCAAGCCTTAAACTTGTACTGGTAGCCAGTATAGTCCACCTGCAAAAGCCTTTGGCTATGACAGTTTACAAGGAGTCCAATAAAGATTCTGGACTCCTCAACACCCCGCAACTGTGCCCTAAATTGGGCACCTTCCCTTCAACCACCAGATATGCCTAACCAGAGAGAACAAAAATAGTTAATAAGAATGTCCCACTAATGCATGTTATTGCATTTACTGGTAGCTTGCAAACCCAAACAATGACACCAACCATGTTCCTTTAATATTAAGCAGAGAGTAACAGTACCAAACAGAAAGGAAAGTAGTTTTTGAAATTGAAAGGTTGATATGACAGTTGACAGTTTGAGGGTCATTTGCTGCTGGAACTGTTTGGTGATTTAACTTTGAAGACATGCACTGGGGGCATACATTTTATGACCAGCCACAATTTTGGTTTGTCTTTATACAGTGTTAAAATTGAGTTTTACAATGTGGGATTCAAACCTTTGCATAAGAGACAAAACATTTTCTTCACCAGCACTGATTTGCCATCTTTGCCACAGAAGACGTCCTTCTCAGTCATAGTCAGGAATTATAAATAAATACACATATCAGATTGAGGGATTAACTATGTATATGTGTGACCTGGCAAGGTCCTGGTGTATACTTTCATGTGTGTATGAGTCTCATTGAAATTTGAATGCCATCCAAGGCCAGATAGCACAATTATAATTACAGAAACATAGTATTTTTTATACCTTCATTCATACATATAATTCATATGAGCTCCACTGCTATACATAGTTATTGTTATTGTTATTTTTAATTATGTTTAACTTTTTTATGTGACATTTAATATAAAGTAAAAATATTCAGAACTTCCTGTATTAGAACCCAGGACCATATGTATTGTAGCCCTGCATTTACACCTGCTGCTGCAGGACTAGTTAAATAATAGTTGGATGTTTTCCTACTCATTATTAACTTCCATGTGTGCCCAACAGAGTTGATGGAATGTTCATAGGTTCATAGTTCATAGTTTAGTACTAAGCTAACTGCCCTTGCGAACCATTTTAAGCCTAGCCAATTATCCCTTGTGAGACTCAAACCCTGCACCTTATGTTTGTAAGGGCAAACCTTAGCCATTTAAAGCCCCCCTCCCAACCAATATGGAGTTTAGTAGTATAGTTCCTAGATTTAGTACTAAGTAACTGCTCTTAAAGTCATTTTTAAAGCCTAGCCAAAAGCCTTCCCTTATGAGACCCAACCCTTGCACTTGTTTGTAAGTGTAAACAACACAAATTACTCTACCCTCCCGGGTAAAATTACAGCCAATATTACAGTAGATAGAGACTAGGCTAAAAACTAACTGCCCCATTTTAATTTAGCCCAGCCTAGCCTTGTGCTCAAACCACCCACCTTGTGTTGTGTGTTTGTAAACCTTAACCATTAGGCCACCCTCCCAACCCTTGTATCTGTTTTGAAATTGTTGACTGCCTGCTTCCTCTCTGCAGGTGTTCTAGACTTGCAGGTGTTGAGGAAGGCTGCTAAATGCCACATGATGTTGTTAAGATGTGTTGTGCATTGGAAAGAAAAAGTGCAACAATGTGTCCTTTTTAAAATTAAGAATGTCTGCATCCTGTCTGCAGGTGTTCTATCTGCTTCCTTTGTGGACTCGATGGCAAGCATCACACAAACAAGACAACCAAAGCTACACTTATTTTAGCCTTGTGAGTAGTGTTTATTAGTGTTTAGGTGGAACTTGAACCCTGATCTACAGATAGCATATGATGTGTGGATCAGTGTGTTTAGCAGATGTGCTAAACATACAAATGCTTCACAGGTGTAGTTGATGTATTAGTTATAAGAGAAGTACTTTACATTACATTTGTTGTGTTTATCTGTTTCCCATGTTTGCGCTAAGCTGTGTACTGCTTAAATACTGGCATAAAAAAAGTAAATAAATCTCTAAAATAAACAACACTACAAAATATATGGTAGTACACATGAAAGATGTTTACACAAGTCTGGATTTGAATTATCACACCAATGAACCTTCAAAACACAGCAAAGGTGTCTTATCCCTCTTTGCCACAGAAACAGATTTACAGCAGAGAATGAAAATCATACAAGCAAAGTCCAAAATCATCCACTGTATCAGCAAAACATATGGCACTGGTACACTTCATTTCTTTGTACAAGTATTAATTTCAGATACCATATAACCATTGTTTGCAGAAATGCAGCTCTGTCTAATCTCTATATGGTGTTCATTCTTCTGTTATCTGAGCAGTAATGTGAGACATGCAGTCTGTAAGGCATTTTGTATCGTTGCCCTTAAAATGTCTGAAAATATTAAATGGCAATAATACAAAATGCCTTACAGACTGCATGTCTCGCATGTATACAGATTTCAACAAATGCAGGGGAGGTTGGATGTTACTGCAAAGAAACTGTGAAATGCGTGTTGCTTACTTACATTTAAAACCTTGGTACAATTACTTTTACACTTTAAGTCTAACCTGGCTAACACACCCACTGGAGGTAAGGGAGTCTGAATTGCTGCTGTGTTTTCCATCTCCCTAGCAGTAATCATTCACAGCTGCACTCCATTAGCAACAAACACTGAGGGAGTGCCTACATTATGTTTACATCTGATGTGTGGATCCAAAAATTGGGATTCAGCAATTCTAATGAGTTCATACTTTATTTGCATCTACACAGTTATCACAGGCCTAAATCTACACAATAAAAAGAGCACCATGCAGCTAGGGAACCTAAAGGTGAAGAGACGTGTCTGTGTGGATAACACAGAAGAACATTTTATTATTTTGGATTTATCCATACAGAAGACTACTGATCTTGATAATGCATGACTGTATTTTTCAGTTATACATTGGATATCCTCAGATGTCTCTTAGAAAAATATTTTTATATATACTGATAAAAAAACAATAAAACAGAGTGGACCACAAACTGCAGAACTCCACTTTAAGTAGAAAAGTGGAGTTCTGCAGTTTGTGGTTCGCTCTGTTTTATTGTTTTTTATCAGTGTATTTTTATATATGCATCAGCAAATGCCTTTATTCATATGCACCTCTTACAAGTTTACTGATGGCATAGGCATTTTTGTCAGGACATTTTACTTTCTCAGATGTACATCCTTATTAACTTTTATCACAAGTGTTAATGTTACAATAATGTCTCATTAAACTCTTTTATTGATATTTCAGTGAAATGTAAATGTACCATGTTGCCAATGACACAGAGGTATTAGCTTCCTAGAATGGCCCATAGAAACCTCTAGGGGAGTGCTGGCCATAGGTAGAGGTGACTGTCAACTGCATAAAAATTAATGTCCTATGGTAAATGTGTATACATGTTTTAGGGAGTTTCTTTGATAGCACTTATAACAATTCACTGATGTTTTATTCTTTTGGTAGAAAAATGTCATTTGCCTGCTGTTTTGGGGATGGACAGCCAAGTTCTATTTTTGTGTTGGTACAAACAAGCTTGGTTTTACAGATGTTTACTTTGCTTTGGATCAACCCTTGCTTTGTGCGTGACTGTGATATGTTGCAACCAAATAATACTTTTTCTTTATATTTGAATATCTTGAAAGTTTTTTGTTTCTCCACTGGGTAATATTGAAAAATGACTTGTGTGTTATCTAAGCACAACTTTTATTTATGTGATATTTATGTGCAGTATCCTTCTTTTCTGTTTTATGTCACCTAAGACTATGGCACCCAAGTGTCCCAATCCCACACATCCCCCTTCAGTGACCATGAGAATGACATAATTGTCAACACGGTGGCTTTCTCCTTGAGACAGGCCATGGGGTTATGTCTGGAAGAATTCAAATTAGGCAGCAGATAGTAGACGATGTAAATGGTGCTGGAGGATGCAGCAGGACATATGATCACTGACATGATTTCATTGGTCTGGAGAAGAGCAGCTGCAGTTGTCATGGACAGATGGCTCCTGGGGGGGGGGCTGCTACAGAGCCACCACTGACATGAAATGAAGAGTTCCTGTGAACTGTCAGGATCCTGAGTCCTCAGTGTAAAGTGCACAACAGCATTGATTGATGTTGGTGCTGCTGTTTCAGGGAGGACATGTCCCAGGAGGAGCTTCCAGGTAGGCTTAACTATGACAGTTGTTAAATATTTCTTGTACAGTAAAATATTGACAGCAATACTTAAGTTTGTATAACTTTTTTTGGGTGGGGGACTTGTTATAGATTGATAACAATACATTCTGGTTCATTACACATGGGCTTGGGGTGGACGTGTCATCCAAGTTTCTGTTAAATGTATTGTTAATGAACACATGAAGGGCTAAAAGTTTTTCGTCCTGTGTTACTGTTAATTGTGATGGTAGTGCCCTTACCTTTTGTTTAACTTCTTTCAGGACGATCCTCCCTAGCAAGTGTGGAGTTATCTGCATGTGACGAGCCAAACATTTTTATTTCAGTATTGATGAGCAATTCATACTGCGGTGGTGGTGCTGCGGTAGCATTGTCACCTCACAGTAAGATGCTGTCCGGTTTGATTCTCAGTTAGAGCATCTTCTGCGTGGAGACATGTGTGAATGGGCATACCTTCGTTGAAAGTTGTGCGTCAGAGCTGGCAACTCAGTACGTAAAAATCAACTGCCAATCATTAGTGGACCGGAGTTCCGCTGTGGTGACCCCTAACTGGGAAAAGCCAAAAGACACAACAACAACAACATTGATGAGCAATTCACAGAAATATTTATTTTATCCATATGTATTATGTGGGTGTCAGAACTGTGTGAGCATTGCTGTACTGCCTGTAATACTGGCACCCTGTTAATTTGTTAGCATATGTTGAACTGTAGTAGTGTAGCTATTAATTTCTTTCCTAAGTTTGTTGCTTATTATCACAGGTTATCCTGACAGTGGAAGTGTAGGATTCATACCACCTGATGTCAGAATATTGGCAGAATCTGATGTTGATGGTGGGCAAACAGAGGTACATTTGGGGAGGTGCAGAGGTTGAATCTGACACTGAGGTTAGCAGTCAGTCATGCCCTGTAATTCCATCGGATACAACCAGTAGGCCTACTCCAACCCATTCCAGTAAGCCCTAGGATATTGGACAGGTGGAGGGTGAAATACTCAATCAGGGTAGTGTGGTTACTGCAGTTTCAATGCCTGTTGACTCTGTCTGTAGCCAAAGTGTGGGTGAGGAGTCATGCAGGAGGGTTGTCAGGGGTGCTCAAAGGAGGCCTGCTGTCCATCCCTCACCTGATCCAGGTGCATATTTCTGTGCTACTTTATGTATGTTTAGGACCATCATGGAGGAGAAGGAATGTTTCAATAGGGCCTCTGAGGAAATGCTTAGAGTTGTAGAGGTGGCACAGGCTGACATGCGTGACTGCCTCTATTGTGTTACTGATTCAATGGATTAGATGAATGACATGTTGGAATAGGCAGTGTCTGTGATGGAACATCTGCTGAGAGGGGAATGGCATCCACATAGGTGTAGGTTAGCCACATCACCTGACGTTAGCCAATGTGGCCATGCCCAATCAAGCTCCCATAGTGGCACTACTTCCACTGCTCTGTCAGTGGTTGTCCACAACCAGATGTTGCAAGCCATGGGGTCGTGGTCCTGGGAGTACTCATGAAGAGACCCCATCTAGCAGACAGTAGTCACATTCAGGTAACAGTGCATCTGACCGTGGGCATGGATGTGCCAGTGCAACTCCTGGTAGAGCCATTTCTCGTGGTTGAATACAATGACGATGAGCTGCCACCTCTATCATGCATGGCTCGCACCTATCTGACATACCAATATGTAGAGCTAGAAAAGAGCTTGACTGTGTTCTTAAAGACAATCATACACCAATTTCACTTTTAGTACCCATACAGACACACACACAATGGTTACATGGTTCAGTCATGAGGCTTAAAGCTCATTCTGTCTCAGTGGCCATTTGATACTTTATCCCAATGTCTACCTGTTTCTCTTACTTAGTCACATACATTCACTTACATTTTGTGTCATCCTAGGTGTTCTGCACCCCCCCCACACACACACACACACATATACACCACCCTGTGCAAGTGATGATAACTGTGCCATATCCTTGATTTTTATCTTTTGGATTCAGGTATATGTAAGCTTTGTGTCTGATGCTCAGGGTGCATAGCTGACATAGTGCTTAGTATATATGTGTCTGTGATGCTGTTTTGCTAATTGCACTTCTTTCTTACAGGTTATTTTAATGTATACATGCCTTCCACACTCTTACAGCAACAACGCTGGATGAAGCCATGAATTAAAGTGGGACAATGGCTGAATAATGGGGAGACTTTTTTAATATTTTGGCCTTGCAAAGTTAGACAGTTGCTAGAATCAAACAGTTTTTGTATCACTATTTTTAAGATTTTTCTGAGGGTTATAAAGTCAGAAACTGAAATGTATGTCATTAATTTCTAACATTTGTCAGCACAAAAGTAGGAGGTCAAACTGAGGACATTCGGTGACCAT
The DNA here is from genome assembly GCF_019279795.1 of Protopterus annectens. NCBI lineage: Eukaryota > Metazoa > Chordata > Ceratodontiformes > Protopteridae > Protopterus > Protopterus annectens. The sequence goes on along the minus strand of NC_056744.1, from coordinate 212,523,730 downwards.
TAGTACTTTTGAGAGGTATGAATGTGTGAATCTTTGCTGCCTTAGGCCTGTTACTTGATAGAGAAAACATGTATTCACATAAGTCACTGCTGTCACATGTTGAAGTCACTGCTGTAAAATCACTGACTTTTTACCTACTTACATTACAAAGTAACAATATGCAAGGATACATCATTCATTTGTATTATTACACTTTTTTTTAATATTCCAGGTTCAGCACTTACCTTATAAATCCGGGAGTTGCTACAATTTTAGTTCAGGGCTCAGTCTATCTGATGCTAAGAATACACAGCGATTATATGGGTAAGTGATGGTTGTGAGCATTGCCTGGCATCAGTGTTACTGCAGGTACATACATAGGATGAAGTCTTTAGCCCTTAGGTGATGAGTGAGTGTGCTGTTGAGCACACTTACATTTGCATACACCAACAGGTGCTGGTTCCCCCTGACTCCTCACCTGCATATGGCTGTGGTGACCTTGCCAATGGTGGTGGGATGTGTGCCCCTTTCCCTAGTTGATCCTGCTGAAGCTGTTTTCTCAGAATCATGTTGTGAAGCATGGTACAGACAGCGAATATTTCAGTACATGTACATGGATTGTACTCTAGGGCTCACCCAAGATCTATCTAGGCACTGAAACCATGACTTCAGCAGCCCAAACACATGCTCTATGATATTTCTGGTTCATTATAGCATTCTTCAGTTGGTGTGTGCACATTTCTGATAGGTGTCATTTACCACGGTTCCAGTGCATAACTTGCATCCCCCAGTATATGACCCTATGGGATATCACCCCTAGTAAACATCTCATACATTTGGGAGTTGTGCCAGATATGTGAGTTGTGTTAACTGCCTGGGTTGCCAGTACACATATTCAAGATGATTCCCTTAGTGTTAGACATGACTTGGCAGTTAATGGGGTGGAGGCCCTTTCTATTTATGTACACCCTTCCCTGTTCCCTGGGAGGTGCTTTGATTTCTATATGTGTACAGACTATGGCACCCAGTACTTCAAGGTAGTGTGCTACAGGGTAGAACACCTGCATATTTGTGGCCTTAACCTCAAGTGTCAGGGGAAACTATATGTACTCACTGGCATGCTGGAGCACAGCATTCAGGAATTAATGGAGGATCCTGGATGCTGATGCCTGTGATACCCCCAGCATGTCCCCTATTGGTCTCTGGCAGGTTCCTGTAGCTAAAATTCTGAGTGCTACACATACTTTTTTCTCCACCAGTATTGGTTCTCCTTGGTTTGCCCTTTGTCTGAGTTGAGAACGACATCGGTTGGAGAGTTCCCATAGTGTGTCTCTATCCACGTTGTAGTCCTCTATAATTTCCACCTGATGCAGATTGTGATAAGGTAAATGGGGTCTAAAAACTTTTCTTCTTTTTGGCCATGGTGTATTAGCAGCAGTCTGCTGCACATACACATGAATTAAAACAACAGCAGCCCCTAGTATTCTTTCTGTGTAGACTCCTTCCATTGGCTGTATTCCAATATATTGGAATTCACAACCCTGAGTCTACATGGTTGCTTTATAGCTTGTTGAATAGTTCCTCCATCTTGGATTGGTTTATTAGCATACACTTCAGCTCTGTATGTTGTAATTAGCATACCAATGAGTTTACCATATTTGTGTGGCTCTAAATGCCGAATAGAGCCACTTACTGAATCCAAAATGGTGCGTTACCATGTTCACGTTACACCATAATGCACAAACAGTCTTAGCAAATCATGTAGGCTTTATTGAATCTGCCCCATCATCTTTTTTCTGAGGAACTATATTTCTTTACAGTTGTATTATAATTTTGTGTGGCATTTCTGCTATTTCCTTTCGAATAATCCACATAATCAAATGTATAACTTTTGCTGTTGGACTTTACCACTTTCTGCTTCTTATGAATAAGCTGCATTAAAATAACAGTCAAAAATACATACTACCCAGTAACATTTTAGATCAAAATCACCTAAATTTGGGTGATTATATAACACACTTAATTAACAGACAAATATGATATATGTACACAAAGACAGCATTTCAAAATGAGAAAACTAATCAGATTAAGAAATAATATGTTCACAAAGACTAGCTCAGATGCAGAAATATGTAGTATACAGGCAAACCAATATTCTGTTGTAACTGTTCTAACCAGCTATGCCATAAAAGTAGCTGAAAATTGTAACGTGCCCAGCATGTCACTGTTTATACCTGCAGTCTCAGCACTGTGGCTGTAACTGCTTATGTTATACATTCTCCCACTTCAGCTGCATTGGTGGTTCAGCCAGACATCGCAACCACAGCAGGATTCTGGGTGGCCTGGTTTCAATTTGTAGCCAAGGCACATTTTTCCTTTCTCTGTGGAGCTATATGTGGTTGACTGCAGTAAGTGTTTCTTTGTAGTCCATCTGATTCTATAAGTGAGGGCTGCATTTTCTTCTGTACCAGACCTGTTTAACCTCAGCACATATCTACTTGTTATGAAAAAAAAACAACTGTTTGAACCTTAACCCAGAACTGTGAAACATCAGTTTAGAGGGCAAGAGTGGCACTTTTGGTTAAAACCTCTCTGTATCACATTCCTTCCAGCATTTGATCATGGGGTATATAATGTTATTAATCCAGGGAATTATCTACTGACTGATATGCCTTATGGAAAACAAGAAGATAATAAGAATAAAAAAAAACGCAAATATGAAAATGTTCTAATACTAATTACCAAAATGCAATGAAACACCATGAAACATTTATAATATAAAGCAAATGAGTGAGTGAGTATGTGTGCCTCCTGTGGAAGGTTGGGTGTTGGGCTGGCAACTCGACACTGTAAAAATTCCACTGCCAATCATGAGCGGACAGGTGATCCGCTGTGGCGACCCCTAACCGGGAAAAGCCGAAAGAAGAAGAAGATTAAGAAAAGACAATATATGGTATTGGGCACTTATATCTACTCAATTATATTAAAATGTATATTATTACAGCTTGTAATAAATACCATTCAATAAAAAAACATATACCCAGGGATTCAATAAACTTGTGGAGCCTACACTGAGTTTACGTGTGTGTGGGTGGTGAGCGGTGAACAGCAGTGCACACCACAGTGCAAAGCATTTTCATGCCTCACACAATGTTTAAGCAAGGTTTTGTGGCTGGCAATAGTATTGCCAGTCAGGAACCACATTAAGTGAACACTGATAGCAATTATGTTTAAAGCAGAGCATGTACGGTCTGTGGTTTTGCACGGAATGCCATAATGATCACCAGGGCTTCACAGATAGCTCTCAATCTCTTAGTTTAACACATCTGCACAAAGGCCAACATAATGCAGGGACACTAACCCAGAAATAGGGACATATTTGACATAGATGTCTCATGGAAATGTGGTAGAATGAAACTGAAACATACCTCTCAAGCACTTATGGCAAGAAATCTGGACAAAGCCATAGATAATGCGAGGACAAAGGCGCAAAAATAGAAACAGATCTTAATATTGCTCTTAAAAACAGAAAGTTGATGGAATAATAAGTTTTGCAGTAGCATGAATTTCCTGAAGAGCATGAAGTTTGAAACTCAAATGCCTGCCATTATTTTCTGACTTCAGCTCGCACTGACATGCTAATGATCTGCCAGAATACCAACATTTTATGAGGAAAAGATCAAAAATATGAGACAAAAACTGGACATTCTACAAAAATCAGGACAGTTGAGCGGTATGAACAAATGTATGTAATGTTGAGTCACATCAGTCCTGAGATCATACCAGTGATATGGCAGAAAGCCACAAATTTGAAAAGGAACACATCTGGACATCCTGGGAATATTTGGACAGTTGAGAGGTATGAATGCAAACTATATGGTCTGAACACAGTGCAGGATAGTGCATCTACAGTGCAGAGTATCATTATATTCTGAGCTGTGTAAATAATCTATAACAGTACATGGACTGCCATGTAAAATGAACACTCAGGAGAAGTGTACATATTTAATAGGGACACACACATGCATTGTAGGAATGAACACAAGGAAAAAGGACAGCAGAGACAATCTAATGTACAGCAGATGAGGGCATGTCAATGGAAGATGGCTGAAGCAGCAACACCAATCACATATCTATATGGTACGGTAGGGACTGTACAGTGAAAATGTGTTTTATGTGACTGTCACACAAGGTGACATAACAATGGGGAGGATGTCTGTGTGAAATAAGCATCCTTACATGAATAATGCAGAGGACATCTATAAGGGATCTGACATACAATTGGAGTAGGGTACATATTGTGAAGCTGTGCAAACTAATACACCTGAATATGAGAGTAATTTCAGCAGAGGTTTCCACCAAGTGAGGTACAGGTAAAGGCTCATGAAAAACATTAAAAAAAACAACCGCAATCATGGACAATAACAGAATAATACCACTAGCAATCCCAAGCCTCTGATATAACATATGTGATTTAGAGTGATAAGAGATGAGTCTGCACAAACACACTTGAACAGCTGTTATGACATATCCATACTTTATGAGAGTAACCATGCACACTGTCCTTGCAATGAACATCTGCTGGAGGTGTTAGGAGGGACAGTGCTGTATCTGTATGCGGCATTATGAGACATACAGGCTTGCTGACTGGTGTGTATGACATTATATATATATATATATATATATATATATATATATATATATATATATATATATATATATATATGTGACACACACCAACAACCAAGCAAAACACCCAAGCCACACGCCAAGAAGTAGAATATAAAAGAAGAAGAAAACCTTTACGCTTTTCTTTTATTAATGGCCCATGATGAACTTCATCAGAAAAGGTTTACAAAACCTACACTGTGGTTAAATACACTCACAAAAATCACATGAATAACAAACTAGCCAATAAATAAAGAGCACCTAAAAACTTGCCACAGAATTAAGGACATATTACAAATAGTAAACATAAAAAGACTATTTAAAGTCTTTAAATATATTTGTTAAAACATTTATATTCTATTTAGTTGCAAGAAACATTTAATATATATATATATATATATATATATATATATAAGTTATCAAAGCAGGTATAAGTACTTTCAAATCACTAAAAAAAAACACTGATTGACCAGCCACAATGTGAGTTAATAAAAATGTTTAATAATATGCAAAATTATTAAAAATATATATAAAACAGTAATTTTCCAATAAACAAATTGAACTAAATTACCAGGAAAATTAAATCAATATTGAAGGATAATGGATAGGAATCCAACATTTAGAAAAACTCTAACTAATTAGTTATAATTTTCCTATCTGACTAAAGAACACTGTCCCTGATCTAAACTAAATTATAACAACAGAGCAAAGACAGATTTCAGTTCTTTGTAAGTCCTTTTGGGTATCCACTGTACATTACAACTGTGAACAACTGCAACTGGCAGCTGACAACTGTAACTGTGTGTTAACTGACAACAACTGACTTCAGCTGTTTTCAGCAGGCTCTTAACTGTCACAACTGTTCCAGTTCTAATTGTCATTTCATATTTTGAAAATTAAGCAACAGCTGTTTTCTAAAGTTCATTCCTGTCTTTCATCCTCTGACAGTAACACATAACAACTGTCAACATTCTGATGACATCATCTTCAGATCAGCTGAGTCTGAGACAGTCTGCATTTAGAATCTTCTTCACAAATATGCATAGTTAGAAATGTAAAGGAACACTGTTTAAGTCTTCAAAACATTCTGTGCGAACAGATTATAAATCAACATGTAAGAACTTATTTACAAGATCATAGCTAGTCATGCTGGCATATATTACACAGGCTAATCTGAAGTTATGTACAAAAACTTCATCCAGACTTGCTAGCACATGTGGCAGTGTATCATTTCTTCACCCCCCCCCCATGACTCAAGCATGGTTTTCAAGTGACCGTTGAAAAACAATGCTTTAAAAAAAATGGGTCTGTCTGGGAATATCAACCCACTCTTCTCCTGGGCAATCCATTTGTGTTGGCATTATTAACCCCACGGTATTGTTCTTCTCCTTCTGAGGAAACTTGGTTGAGTACAGCCCCTACCTCATAATTTGAAGTATATACTTGCACAACAAATTCTTTACTATAATCTTAGCTAACTAGAACATGGGCCCTCCCAAAATCTCTTTAAGTTTTTGGAATGCCTGTTCACAATCTGTGGTCCATACTACCTTATCCACTTTGTTTTTCCTAGTTGGGTCAGTAAGGGCTGCAACTGTTGTACTATAATTGGGCACAAATTTTCCACAGTACCCCACTGTCCCTAGAAATGCTCTCACTTGCTTTTTAGCAACAGGAATTGGCCCCACTTGACTAGCTTCAACTTTGACAGGTTCTGGCCTAATCTTACTACTCTCCACTCTGTGTCCTAAGTAAGTGACCTCTGCCATACCCACATGAGACTTACTGGGTTTAATAGTTAACTTTGCCCTTTTAAACTGGTCTGCAAATGCCCATAGCATAGTCTTTAATGTAGAGTTTAACCTCTCCACAAGACCATTAGTCTGGGGATAGTAGGGGGTGGTCTCTAAATGTGTCATGCCACAACTCTTCCACAAACAAGTCAGCATGTCTGAAGTTGGCACCTTGGTCAGTCAGTATCTTCCTGGGAGAATCTACCCTGCTAAAAATTTCTAGCAAAGCACTTGCCACCTTTTCTACATCAATATCACCTGCAAAAGGAATAATATTTACAATAGCTAGAAGTGGTAGATGGTAGGCTCTAGGTACTACCAACTGCCATACTACCTCCTCTTCCAGCCCTCCCTTAGGAATCCACTTTTTATACAGCAACCCTTCCTTCTCTGCCTGAAGATCATCTGCACAAGGAATATTAGGAACAATAGCTATTAGTGGCAGATGGTAGGATCTATGCTCTACCAACTGCTGTACTACCTCACCTTTCAGCCCTCCCTTAGGAGTCCAATTTTTATACAACAAACCTATGTTCCTGTATACAGAATTCCCTCCTCCTTGGGCCTCAGGTGCATCCTTAGCCATCTTCCTCAAGCTTTGTAATATAGGGTCCATAAGTTGATCCTGTCTCAACTTTACATTTGTGACCCTTCCAAGCTCCCCTTCCACAGGAAGCCTAGTAACTTTCAACAGCTGTATCTCATTGTCAATCTGGGTATTATCACTCCCCTCCATTCTTGCAGTCACAGTGTCTAAGGGAACATCATTACCTCCCAGCAGCTGTGGCTCACTTTCAAACTTACTGCTCAGGATAGCTCCTTCTCTGAAATAGCCACCAACCAGTCCCAGCTTCAGGTATGAGATCTGTCTGGGTCTCCCCCAGGCTACCGGACCTTCGTGCCTGTCTCCAAGCCTGACTACATCTGACTGCATGCACACAAGACACTGCATCATCAAAGTCATTCCCTATCAGGACATCTGCAGAAATATCCTCAAACACACTTACCTGTTTGCTTCCTCTTCCACCCTCCCAGTCAAGGTATTTGGAATGGGGTACCTCCCAAAGCTCTGATTAGAGTAAACTGTCCAACAAGTACTACTCTTCTCTAACCACTGCAGGCCTCACAGTGGTTATATCAGAAGCTGTGCTTCTCTTAGCAGTAACCTGTTTACCATCTACTAAGATAGGATAGAAATTTTGGTGATAGATTGGTACCCTTGTTGTTTCCAAACAACTTACCACGGGCGGTTTGTCATTCCCACTTGCTGGCTGCCTCTCCTTTTGTTTCTCACCTTGGCTCAATGGACATTTGACTGCTATGTGGCCCGTCTGGTTACATTTGAAATATCTAATTCCTAACAGTGTACTAGGATGAGTAGTTTCCTCTGTTACTGGTGTACTCTGCTGGAGTGGTTTAGACTGCCCACATGGGTTCCCTTATGTCCATGTGCAGCATTGGGTATCCCTTTCTTATGAGCTGGTGTTCTGCTTGCTAAGTAGAGATCCCCTTTTCTCCCCAACTCCTCCACAGAGTTACACTCTCTGTCTGCTAACCAGATTCTCATGTCATCAAGCTAAGTACTAAGGGCTTGTTCCTTCACCAAAAGGTCTGCCAGACCCTCAAAAGTGGTGACCTGACACCCACTCACCCATCTGTGAAAGTAAGTACTTAAATCAGCAATAAAATCATGTACACTTTCATCTGCCTTTTGTCTATGTTCACAAAACTTTTTTCTATAAGTTTCACGTTAGTTTAAAGCACTCAAGAAGGCAGTTTTTAACTTAAACATAATTCAAACAATCTATGTCAGACAATTTTGACATGGCCTGAAGAGGTTTACCATGGAGTAAGGGAGTCAGGAGCAGAACCCAGAGCTCATGGTGAACATCATACTGTCTACATAACCTCTCAAATATATAATAAAATTATCAAAGTCATCCCCTTCCCTGTATTGAGGAAAAAGTTTACTGACCTTTACAGCTTCTGGGGTTTGTTTATTCCCATCCCCATTACCTCCATGACAGTCTTGAAGGGTAAGAAGCTCCATTTCATGCCAGTGCTGTCTCTCATTTTCCCCAGTTTCTAAACATTTGTCCTCCAGTTTATATTGACACTGCTTATCTCCAGCCTCCAGTTCATATTGACATTGTTTCTTCTCAGCCTCCAGTTCATATTGACATTTTCTTCTCAGCCTCCATTTCATATTGACACTGCATCTCCCCAGCCTCCAGACGTCTGGCCTCCAGGTGCAGTCTCTTTAACTCCAGACAGATTTTCAGGTCCTCTAAAGAAAAGGTGGACTGTCCTGTCTCACCAGGCTGCAGAACCCCAGTACCAAACTGGATATCTTTTGAATGGCTGGACTGAGCTGAAGCTGCAACTAAGGTTGAAATCATTGCTTCCTTAGTCAAGTTGTCATTCAACAGTCCTCTGGCTTCACACTCTTTGGCCAATTGGTTCTTTGTTAGATTATTATAGTCTTCTGCTGACATCTTTGCCTGCTGTCCCTGACTAACTAAAAATAAATAAAAAAAGTGGTGAACTGAGATTGTGTATGTTTACTTTGTGGCTTTCGAGAGTGCACATCTTAATGACACCTACTCACAGGCTACTGAAGTCTGATTAAAAATCCCACTGTACTGCCACAAAATAATGTGACATCCAGACAATATCCCACCGGACGTCAGTACTAGGTTTGGGCAATACTATACGTTGTATAACAGCTCACTTTGACAAAGGTGGTACAATTCAGTTACACATCAGTGAAGGATGTGTAGAGAGGTACATGAAAAGGGTGCATTGTAATCCGTTATTGGTGTGATGAAGGCTGGGAGCTATGAAGGTGCTATGGCCTCTGATATGGATGTCCTTCACATACCCAGTACTTGTGTTATATTCAAGGGAGCAGTCAGCAGTGTGACCATATCTTGGTGGATGTTCCACTTGCCATCTACCCTAGGAAATGGGTCACATACCTATTGGTCTGATTATAGGGTGTAATGTCCACATTTTACTTGGGTTGTGTGTTTGTTTTCCTGCCTTAAGCAATCCCCCCATGTTTTCTTGTCATTGCAGGTGTTGGCATGGCTGTGACAGCAATTTTTGGTATGAGTTCATACTGTCTGTATTATACCAATATCACAGTTGGAGTCAATGATCATCCACAATCTGTAGACGTTCAGGGAGCTGTTTGGACATAGGATGTGTATGTCATCTGTGATGTCCATCACTTAAATAATGGACAGGAAAGGGCCTAGCAGACAGCCCTGATGTACTGACCTGATAGCTGGACCTGAGATAAGATCATTTCACACATTTCAGCATAGTGAGATGCCACATATGTGATACGCTGGTCTACCCACCTGGTGATATAGCTGTCTATGACCACATATGACATAGTTGATTAAATAACTCAGTGTGGATTTGTGTCAAATGGCTTGACCTGGTCAAGTTCCACAAGGTGATATTGTCGTCATCATGCATGCCTTCAATGACCTCTTTGAGGACATCTATCAGATGTAACAGACATGATATAGCATTAACAACTGACACAGCTGAAATATTAGTGACAATTTAGAAGAGGTCCATGATGACATACTGGTCTGCCTCACAGTTGAGGAGAGTCAGGATGTGTCAATACATGCATGCATCAGGTGCTGTCCCACCAACTCAGATGGATCCATGTTGATATACATCCTTCTATGGGAACATAGCCCATGTGGAGGATGTGTTGAAGTGTGGATTCAACCATATCAAGAAGGTGCATGCCCTGAGTCACTCCATAGATGATTCCATGGATGAAAGTAAGACAGTGCATACTGCCTATGGTGATCTGGCCTGGGGTGTTGACACAATTACACATGCAGGTATCAGTGTGTGTGTGTGTGTGTGTGTGTGTGTGTGTGTGTGTGTGTGTGTGTGTGTGTGTGTGTGTGTAGCCAAGTGAACCATCCAGACCTGCATTGCTTCTTTATGCTAGATGATGTCACGCACGCTGCAACAGTGCATCTTTTGTTTTACTCTTCTCAGGTACCTCATTAAAAATGAATAACTTCTTTGTCATTGTGATCTTATAACATCAAACTCATATGTAAATGCTAAACATCCACATATCATGAATGCCTTGCTAAAAATAACACAACCTGATGTGCAGCTTGAGAAATTGATGGCAGCATTGCTGCACAGGACAGCGACTAATGCATATATCTATCTGAGTGTGTATATATATATATATATATATATATATATATATATATATATATATATATATAAACACACGAGTGCGCACACACGCACACACACACACACACACACACACACACACACACACACACACACACACACACACACACATTGTATACCATAGAGTTAGTCAATAAGTAGCGCATCTTCATGGGGATTCAATAAACTCTGTGCACGCTTTGTGTGAAGCCTACAAGGGGTTAACGTGTTTGTATAGTAAGCAGTAATTACATATTCATGATGCGCACCACATTTAAACATAAACAAGCACTTTTTTGTGGCTGGCAACAGTATTGCTGTCCAGGAAACCATGTAAAGCAACACAGACTACAGCAGACATGTTTACCTACAGGCAAACTAGGTCTGAGCAATTGTGCGGAATGCCTCAATGATTACCAGAGTTAATAATGACCTAAGTGGACAGGCTGAAAACCATGTCAGTTTAGTCTGTATCTTGTAGGCTGCTGAGAGGTGACTTGTGCCTGGCCTATAGGGCAATCACCAATCCTGCCCTAATAGAGATGCCTCACATCTGCAAGTCAAATGTCACAAGAGTCATTCACTCTAGTGATGTCATTCTAGCTTGTGACATTAACAGAATATGCTGGAGAGACAAATATGTCTCTCAGAGGCTGCCACTTTTCTGGAATAGACTTCCTATTCATGTAAAACAGAGCTTCTCACTGACCCTATTCAAACACAACCTAGATAATTGGATGGGAGACCACAAATTCACCCCTGGGGTGACATCCATGTCTCTCAGGATGGGGGTAGCCAGTGTTGATCACAGACCCACTCTTTTCATAAATTCATTCTGTGAACTACTCAAAAAGAACAAATTGGGATACTTGGGATTAGCATGGCTAGGCGTGGGCCACTAGCCTTGTACCCTCCTATAAACCTATGAACAACAAAATGCAGCACCTACAAACCATGCTATGAAGTATGTGGATAGACTGAAAGCCCTGTCACTGTGTTCTGTATCGCGTAGGGTGAGCTGACTTGTGCCTGGCCTACAAGACAGTCTCTGACCTTTTAATGATGGAAATGCTGCACATCTAGAAATATAATAGCACAAGGGTCCACTTACTCTAGGGATCTTAAACCTATCCTGTGACATTAACAGAACATGCTTGAGAGAACAGCTAGAGCTGATGACATCAGCAGAGTCTGGTGAGAGGAAGATGGTAATAGCCATGTCCAACATGCTGATGTAAAATGCACTGTCTATTATCAAGCAAGTGTACAAACACATGCACATCAATTGACTGCAATGGAAACAGAACCCCTACCTAGCTAAGGATACTAACTAGAGACCTCCATATTTAACACCAGCACCATGGTACAAGTCTTAAGTGGAGATTGTTGGATATCACTTAAGTGATGACATGAGTAGTTTCTAGTGAAAGGAAGATGGTAATAGCAGTGTCCGACACACTGGTGTAAAATGCTCTTGCTAATGTCAAGCAAGTGCATAAGCACACACACAAGAGGTGACTGCAGTGAGAAAAGAACCCCTACCTATCCAAGTACACCAACTAGAGACCTCCATATTTAACACAAGCAGCACACCACAAGTATGATTTAGAGACTCTCGGGCAACATTTTATAAGTTATGACATCAGCAGTGTCAGGTAAGAGGAAGAGTGTCTGACATGCTGGAGGAAAATGCTCTCTCTAATATCAAGCAGGTGCACAAGCACACACCAGTTGACTGCAGTGAGAACAGAACCCATACCTGTCTAGGTAACTGCACTAGAGAACGCATTACATGCACCACAGCACAAGTCTGACTTTCAGAAGGCTGCAGGACAATTTATAGTGAATGACATCATCACTGGATGTTTGAGAGAAGATGTTGGGAGGCCTGCATGAAATAGATGTGTAGGCATATCCAACTGTCAAAATATTGGCAGTTCATGGGATTGTTGTGGTGACTGCAGGACACATTATGCTATTCTGACTAGACACACACACAAGCTGACTGCAGTAAGATTACAACCCCTACCTAAGTACATGGACTAGAGAACTCAGTACTTAATGCAAGTGGCATGGCACACATCTGACTTTTACAAGGCTGCAGGACAATTTATAGGGGATGACAGCATCACTGGATATTTGAGAGAATATGCTGAGATGCCAGCAGGAAATGGTTGTGTAGGCATGTAGAACAGTCAAGATATTAAAGATCTTCATGTTACTAGATTGTTGAGTGTGCAAAGTGTAACATTTGCTGTTGTGTTTCCAATCTGCAGGCATATCTTAAAATGACAGATTTTCAAACTATATATAAACAGCTGTCCACATTGCTACAAGTGTTGAAAAATATGGATGTGTATTGTCAATATAAGGATGTATATGCCATATAAGAAATCATTTTCATTATTTTCAGTAGTGCAGTTGTTATATTTGGGAACACATACTGACAGACCATATTTCAAGTGCTTGGGTGCAGGTAGCACATGGCTGTAGTGTAAATATGTATTATTTCTTTAAAATGTACTTCCCCTTTTCTTTGTGTTTTTACATTTACTTTCATGGGCTGAAAAGTAAATGAGCAGTAAATGTAAGTCATACATACTCATGTACACTTTCCATAGTACAAGCTCCAAGCAGTGGGTTTGTGCAATCGATGGTAAAGTGTTTGCACATGAGAGATACACATTTAAGGACTCCAATTGCAACTTTAACAAGTATGTATCCCTACTAGCTATGATAGATACATATAACAAATACTATGGTGTTCTTACATGGCTCATATCAGAAATGTTGTCATAATTTTTCTCACCTTCAAAAATTAGTGATACTACTTTCTCCATTTGCTCATAGTTAAGAGATCCACACATGCAGTCCTCTGCTCCATTCATAACATTTTAACAGCTTTATTGCTTTGCTCACCTCCATGCATACATGTTAAGCAAAGGGCTGTGGCAGTCAGCACTTTTGACACTACTAAGTGGAAGAAAAAGACCTACTGCCTATCTGACTCTGTAGCAGCAAGTGTAAAACATAAGTAAGCTTCTTTTTTTGAGAACAGATTATACAGGGTTTGAATCTAGGTACACTTTTTACATATGTATTCAGGATGTCATTAAATAATTAAATGTGATAATTTTAGCAAATGTGAGAAGGAATGCCTACAGTGAAGCTCTGTACAAAACAAACCATACTAAATTGATTAATGTCAACACAGCATACATATGGACTTACATATTCATACATTCATCAATTTAAAGAAATAAAAGGATATAACATTTTTAATATGAGTGCCTTTAATCTGATCAAACTGTGTGTTATGTTAGCACAGTGTGTTTAAGCAGGATTGTGCGGAGGTAACTGCACTATGCAATAGGACGTGAAGAACCATTCACCATCAGTCAGCATTGCTGAGTGATGCCAAACTCCACGCAAACACAGAGGAAAAACAGTGAAGGGCTTCATTGGGGATTTGCTACTTATGTGTGTGTGTGGTGTGTGAGTCTATTTATCACCAGATTAAAGGTGTTAAATGGGTATGATAGGAAAGTGGTGAGATGGGGCAAGCAGGGGGAAGAACAAAGAGGAAGCAATAGAGGAATGTACATGAGGGAGGTTGGAAAGAACCATAGCTATACATTTCTTTAACAGTGCAAAATGAAAAATATGTATAGAATATTAGCTGAATTTTGACCATCACCTCAACAGAGAGGTGACAACACAATCATGTTTTTTAGCCAACTGGACCAAATCAAGTGTGTCAAAAAGGCATGTGTGAGAAGTGGAGAGCTATGTATGAGGCAATATTTTTTTGTGGAATAGGTGCCCTTATTTTACATCAGTAAGAGAGGAATTTTGGGTAAGGTATGTAGGTAGGTATTTCTAGGTCAGGTAAGTTATGTTGGTGAGGAAGCATATGCAGACAGACAAGACAAACAAGATAAGAGACAGGGACAGTGAGAGATACAACAGGTTGTGGGCATCATGATTGGGGTTAGGGAGGGGACAACAGAGGCCTATGACTGTCAAACATGGGGACAGTGAGAATCTAGTCCTTACCCACAGGACTGTCATTACTGTCCCCTTACTCAGCTGGCTGTTGGAGTGCTGGATGTTATCTCCTGTGGACCATGAAAGAGAGCATCCTTTCTATCTGGCATAGGTGTGCACCTATGATGCTCTGCATGACTACACAATAATTCTGGCAAGTCCTCTCAGGTGACAAATTCACCACCTCCACCAGCACTCCGAAATGTTACCACAGCACCAGCTGCCAGGGTAGTGCTGCCTGATGTTGATGGCCCAGGTAGTGCAGAGGTAGCAGAGGCAGTACTTACAGGTTGTGTCCCAGATGTGCTGAGCATCGGTGCAGTACCAGTGGAGTGGGAGCAGACTGAGCCACCAGTGTTGGCCTATCTCCTTGTGTTGTAAAGCATTTTGTGATTTTTCACAGATGCATGACATGGAAACATTTTGACAACACATAGAAAAAATAAAACAAGAAAAATAAGGGTTGGGGTAAGAGAAAAAAGAGATAATTAGTACCACCATATGTGACATACAATGCATTATCACAATAATGAAGTATTTTATATTTCTTTGTGCTTTTACATTTAAGTATACTTCTTAAGAACTGCAAACTATAAGTAATGATTGCGCAAACTAATCATTGCAGTGTGTATATATTGCACATATGCTTTGTCAAATCATACAGATTTCAGTTAACAGCAGGGAAGTTATGCCACTTTTGGTAAAATTAAATTATTGTAATATTGCAAAGGATTCAAGTATTGTATGTTATGTGTTTGTTATCTGTGGTATTTGAACCCATAACTTCTGACTACAGTATTACAATTGACTCCTACAGTTAGCCAGTTAGCTTGTTGCACAGACTGCAGAGTACATGCTTGCTTTTTCTGTTAGGATATGCATGCTTAATTTGCTACTGCTTTTTAAAACAGCAACACTTTAACTGAAATAATAGTTTTGTTGTGCTTCATATATACCCCTTGCTTCCCTCAGTTTCCCCATCCACTCATCATAGGCGTCTCTATTCGCTCAGATCTCATGGTAAGCTGTGGAATAAAAAAAAGAGCATTATGCATACCTGTATTGCCTTTATACAGCTTTCTATCTACTATTAATTCTATTTATTACTATGTAGAACCAACAAAGGGTTAGTGAACAAAGCACCTCTAATAATCAACCAAATGTATAAACCCAAAAATAGGTAGCATACACGGTAAACAGAGAAACAATAAAAACACTTTATTGTAATGAAAACAACAATAAAGTGTTTTTATAGTCTGTCCATTCACCGTCTATGCTACTTATTTACACTGTTTATTACTAAACTTACACAACTGTGGGATGTCAGCAGTGCTGAACTCATCCAGCCATTGGTTGAGTGTATCCCTCTTGCTCCTTTTTAGGTCACTAAAGTGATGTCTACACTGTTTTCCAGCACATGGAATGCTAGTCACACTGGAGACATCTTTGGCCAGACTATTCCATGCCTCAGACTTGCACTAAGAGCTGGTGTAGTCTCCCTGTAGGAGCATTTAGCTGTGGTGCTTTACAAGGAGTCCAGTAAAGATCCAGGACTCCTCAACACCCCACTTCTATGGCCTAAATTGGGCACCTTATCTTCTACCACCACACATGTCAAACCATAGAGAAACAACAATATTAATGAGTGATTTTCCACCAATACGTGTTATCACATTTACTGGTAGTTCACAAACCTGAACAATGATGCCAACCATGTTTGTGTGATGTTAAGCAGAGAGCAACAGTGCCAAACAGACAGAAAAGAGTTTTTTGAAATTGGAAGGTTAATCTGGCACTTGGCATTAGTTTGAGGATTGTCTGCTGTTGTAACTGATAGGTGATTTAACTTTGCAGACATGTACTGGGGGGCATACATTTTATGACCTGACACATTTTTTGTGTGGTTTTACACACTGATAAAATTAACTTTTATGATGTGAGATTCAACTTCTGCATAAGGGACAAAACACTTTCTTTTACAGTAGTAATTATTCATCCTTGCCACAGAAGAAGTGTTTTTAAGACTTACAAATTATTTATATATCAATACACATTACAGACTGAGGGTTTAACCATGTATGCTTGTGACCTGACACAGTCATGGTTAATGCATCCTTATGTATATGAATATTATTGACATCTGCAGACCATCCAAGGCTGGAGAACACAATTATGATTACAGAAACATATTAGTATACCCTTATTCACACAATAATTCATATGAGTTTATTAAAATTGAGTGTACAATCCTTAATAAAATTGGGAGTGTGAAATATTTTTTTATGTGAATTTTAATATAAAGTAAAAATGGAAAAACAGCAAAAATAATTGAAATTTACTGTAGTAGAACCCAGGATCATCTGTATTGCAGCCCTACACTTACACATGCTGCCACAGGAATATTTATAAAATAGTTAGATATTCTCATATTTATTCTTAACTTCTGACTGTTGACCATCACGCAACACTGCTTAGAGTGTTTGTGTGGTGGTAAAACACATAGAATAGAGTGTATTCGTTTTGAAATTTCTGCTGTCTACTTTCTCTCTGCAAGTGTTCTACACCTGCAAGTGTTGAAGAAGGTTGCTAATCGCAACACAACAGGCTTAGCAGTTTTGCAACAATGTATCTTTTTGAATTTGAGAGTGTCTGTATCCTGTCAGCAGGTGTTCTGTCTGCTTTGTGCGTGGGCCAGTTCTCCAGGTTTGCGCAGCAGTAAGTGATGTGCAAATGTAATCAGCACAGCTAAACCTGTTTTATCTTTGTGAGCAATGTTTCTTAGGTTTGATCCTTAGACAAATGTGGGACATCTACAGAGAGTATATACTCTGTGGATTACCGTGTTTAGCAGATGTGCTACACACATACACACACACACACACACACACACACACACACACACACACACACACACACATGATTCACAGCTGTAGTTTATGTATTAGATATCACAGAAGTACATTACATGACATTTATTGTATTTCTGTATTTCCCCTGTTTGAGCTAAGCTGCACATTGTGCAAACACTGGTATTAAAACAAACAAGATATATGTGAAATAAACAACATTACAAAATAAATGTTAATAAAGATGACAGTTTTTACATAACTCTGCATATGAACTCTCACACCAATGAGCCTGCAAAACCCAGTAAGGGTGTCTTATCCCACTTTGCCACAGAAATAGATTTGCAGCAGAAATAAAAATCATTGTGCATACATGCAAGTCCAAAATCATCCCAGAATTAACAAGATAATATGGCACTTATAAACTTCTTGAGTTGTTTGTTCATATGTTAATTTCAGATGTAGTGCGATGATTGATCACACAATTATTCATAACTATTGTTTGCAGAAATGCAGTGGTGTCTTATTTTTCTATGGTTTTCTTTCTTCTGTTATCTGAGCAGTTATCTGAGGATCTTTATTATAAAGACGAAAGTTTACTTGAATATCTAAATGTCGACACATATTCCACGAACTGCATATACACCGAATGCCCTAAACTGCGAAATTCAAAAAGTCGAACTGTCATACTTGTCCCACCCCACCGCCTGCTACATACTACCTACACAAACAAACTAAATAAACCACATAGATACACTAACCAAAACCCTACTTCTAACCCTAAACTAAACCCTACACTAAATCTTACATATACTACCATGCACTTAACTTAACCTGCACTCTAACTTTAAGGTCAGTAACTGTCGCACACTTACCTTAAAAAGCTAAACCCAAACAAACTAAATAATCCAATCACATACACTTAACAAAACCCTACTTCTAACCCTACACTAAATCTAACATACATTACCATCTATGCACTTACCTTAAACCGCACCCTAACCCTAAGGTCCGTAACTATCTCACACTTACCTTACGGAGCTATACCGCAGAAGGGCCAACCATGACAATTCGACATTTCTGCTTTCGTGCTTCTGGACAATCAATGTTTTCATGGTTCGATGAAGATGGGTCGACATTTAGGCGTTTGGGTAAGTAAACGTTCGTCTTTATGATATAGACCATTATCTGAGGCATGGAGTCTGTAAGGCATTTCATTGTCTTTAAAATGTTTAATAATAGTAAATGGCTATAATATGCAATTTTCACTAAACCAAGGGAAGATTGGATATTACTGAACAGAAACTGTGAAATGTGTGCTACTTACTAAAATTTTAAATCCTAATAAATTGCTTCTATGCTTTGTAAGTCTAAACTGGCTGAAAAACCCACTGGAGGTAAGGCAGTCTGAACTGCTGTTGTGTTTTCCTTCTCCCTACCAATAATCATTCACAGTTGCAATCCATTAGCAACAAACACTAAGAGACTGCCTGCACTATGTTTACACCAGCGACACAGAGCCAAGTATTTGGGATTCAGCAAGTCTAATTGGTTCATACCTCATTTGCATCTTCACTGTGCTCACAGACCTAAATCTACACTAAAAAAGGGGAACCATGTCGCTAGGAAACCTGAAGGTGAGGAGATTTGTTTATGTGGATAACACAAAAGAAGACTGCTATTACCTTGGATTTATCTGCACAGAAGACTACTGATCTTGATAAGATATGATTGCATTTTTCAGTTATATGCTGGATTTGCTCACATCACTAGGAAAAATATTTATGCATATCTAACTATATCTATATATATTAGAAAATGCTACTTTTATCTGTATGCACTTCTTTGAAGTTTACACCCTGACCCTATGTGAAAAAATGAAAAAGGAGTTGAGGATGAATAGATTTTACTTTCTCAGATGCACAGCCTTATCACAAGTGTTAACTCTTTCTCTTTACACTCTTCTATTGTTATTTCATTGAAATGTAAATGTCATTTACATTGTCAAAGACCCAGGGTTTTAGTTTTCTATGATAGCCCATAGACACCTCTAGGGGAGTGCTGACCACATATAGAAGTGACTGGCAAATGGATAAAAATTAATGTTCTGTGGTAAATGTGTACCCATGTTTTGGGGACAGTTTCTTTGATAGCACTTTTAACAATTTACTGATGTTTTATTCCTTTGTTTGGTATCAAAATGGAATTTGTCTGTTGTTTTGAGGGTTGAGGATCCAAGTTCCATTTATTTGTTGGCACAAATAAAATTCTTTGTACAGAGATTTGCATTGCTATTGTTACTCCCCTTGTTTTGGATCAAACCTTTCTTTGTGTGTGACTGGGATATGTTACAATTGCATAAATCTTTTTTTATATTTGAATATCTTAAAAGTTTTTTGTTTCGACAGTGGGCAATATTGAAAAAAACTATGTATGTGTTATATATCTAAGCAGGACTTTTGTTTATGTGATATTTATGTGTAGTATCCTTCTTTTGTATTTTATGTCACCAAGGTCTATGGCATCCAAGCATCCCAATCTCTGCAAAATCCTCTTCAGTGACCTTGAGAATGATATAATCATCCAAGCATTTAGGCAACATGGTGCCTTTCTGCTTGAGAGAGGACTTGGGGATATGTCTGAAAGAATGCAAATTTGGCAGCAGATAGTGAAAGATGTAAACACTGTTGGAGGGCACAACAGGGCATATGATCAGGTGCATCATAGGGCAATGAAATAATTTCATCGGCCCAGAAGAGAGCAGCTGTAATAGCCCATGGATAGATGGCTACCAGGGGGGTTGCTACAGAGCAACTACTGATACCAAATGAACAGTTCCTGTCCACTGTCAAGGATCCAGAGAGCTTTGTGGAAAGTGCACAACAGCAAGTGATTGATTTTGGTGTTGCTGTTTCAGGGACGACAAGTATGTCCCAGGAGGAGCTTTCAGGTAGGCTTACCTATATCACTTGTTAAATGTTTCTTTTATAGTAAAATATTGACAGCAATACTTAGGTTTGTTTAACATTTTTTTGTGGGGGGACTAGTTATAGATTGATACAGTTAACAACACATTCTGGTTCATTACACATGGGCTTGGGGTGGATGTGTCATCCACGTTTCTGTTAAATGCATTGTTAATTGACATATAAAGGCCCAAAAGCTTTTCACCCTGTGTTGCTATTATTGCAAGATGGTGTCTTTACATTTTGCTTAATTTCTTCCAGGACCAAACCCCTAGCAAGTGTGGAGTCGTCTGCACATGGTAACACAAACATTTTTATTTCACTGCTGATGAGCAGTTCACAGAAATACTTATTTTATCCATATGTTTATTGTGGGTGTTAGGACTGTGTGTGTCTTGTTGTATCATCTGTGATAGTGGCAGCAGCGTTAGTTTCTTAGCATGTATTGAACTGTATTAGTGTAGCTATTACTTGCTTTCCTGTGTTTGTTGCTTATTATCACAGGTGATCCTGACAGTGGAAGTGTAGGACTCTTATCACCTGATGTCAGAGTATCAGCAGACTCTGATGATGATGGTAGGGGGTGCAGAGGTTGACTCTGACACTGAAGTTGGCATTCGTCCATCCCCTGTAATTCCATCAGACACAGCCAGTAAGCAAACACAAAGCCATGCTAGTGAGCCCTCAGATATTGGACAGGGGGACAGTGAGACACTCAATCAGATTAATGTGATTAATGTGGCTTCAGTGCCTGTTTCTGCTGACTGTAGCCAACGTGTGGACAAGGAGCCATGCAGGAGGGTTGCTGTGGGGCCTCAGAAGAGGCCTGCTGTCCATCCTCCACCTGATCCAGGAGTTTCTTTCCATGCACTCAATGTATGTTTAGGACCATCATTGAGTTGCAGGCACATTCCAGTAGGGCTTCTCAGGAAATGCTTGTAAGCAATGTTGTAGATGTGGCACAGGCTGATATGCATGACTGCCTCCACCATGTTTCTGAATCAATGGATTGGATAAATGATACTTTGGAATGGGCAGTGTCTGTGATGGAACATCTGTTGGGAGGGGGACAGTATCCATGAGGGCATAGGTCAGCCATATCATCTTATGTTAGCCGATGTGCCCATGCCTGATCATGCTCCTATAGTAGCAGTACTTTCACCACTGCATCAGTGGTTGAGGTGTCCACGACCAGACATGGCAGGCTATGGGGTCATGGTCCTGGGCATACTCATGAGGAGGGCTCATCCAGCAGACATCAGTCATGATCAGGTAGCAGCAGTGCATCTGACCATGGTTGTGGACGTTCCAGTGCAACTCTTGGCTGAGCCAGTTCTCTGGGTTGGTTATGATGACAATGAACAACTGCCACCTCTATCATGCATGGCTCATACTTGTCTGACATGCCAAGATGTAGAGCTAGCACAGAGGTTGGTTGTCTTCTTGTAGACATTCACATACCAATTACACCTGGAGTGCCCATACAGATACACACACAACAGTTAGATGGTTCAGTTGTGTGGCTTAAAGCTTGTTCTGCCTCAGTGGCTATTTGATACTTTATCCAAATGTCTACCTGTTTCCCTTTCTTACTCACACTTACCTTTTGTGCCAGCCTAGGCTTCCTGCCCTCCAAAACAAAATGATAAACTGTTCCATATCTTTGTTTTCTATCTTTTTTATTCAGGGATACATAATTTTTGTGGCTGATGCTCAGGCTGCATAGCTGACTTAGTGCTTAGTATATCTATGTTTGTGATGCTGTTTAGCCAATTGTACTGCTTTCTGACAGGGTTTTTGTAATGTGTACATGCCTCCCACACTCTTACAGCAACAAAGCTAGACCAAGCCATAAATTAAAGCGGGACAAAGGCTGAACAATGGGAGACTTTTTAAATATTTTGGTCTTACAAAGTTAGACAGTTGCTAGAATCAAACAGTTTTTGCATCACTATTTTTAAGATTTTCCTGAGTGCCATGAAGTCAAAAACTGAAATGTGTGCCATTCATTTCTAACTTGTCTCTTTAATGATTTGCCAGTACAAAAGTATAAGGCCAAACTGAGGACATTCTGTGACCATCAGTACTTTTGAGAGGGATGACTGAGTGAATATTTGCTGCCTGAAGCCTATTACTTGATAGAGGACACATGTATTCACATAAGTCTCTGCTGTCACATGTTGAAGTCACTGCTGTAAAAAAACACCCACCTTTTACTTACTTACATTACTAAGTAACATTATGCAAGGATATGCCATTTATTTGTATTATTGCACATTTTTTAAATATTCCAGGATTAACACCTTGTAAATCCAGAAGTTGCTACAGTTTTTAATTCAGGGCTGAGTCTGTCTGCTGCTAGGTGTACACAGCCATTATATAGGTAGGTGAAGGTTGAAAGCATTGCCTGGCATCAATGTTACTGTAGGTATGTACATAGGAGGGAAGGTTTTAGCCCTTAGGTGGTGAGTGAGTGTGCTATGCATTGCCACTTAGCCAATGTGAGGGCATATTGAGCACACCTACATCTGCTTACACCCACAGCAGTTGTTGGTTCCCCCTTTGACTCCTCACCTGCATGCGGCTGTGGTAACCTTGCCAGTGGGGGTGGGGTGTGTACCTCTTCCCCTCGCTGATCCTGCTAAAGCTATTTTCTCAGGATGATGCTGTAAAGCATGGGACAGCCACTGAATATTTCAGTACATGTACATGGATTATATTGTAGGGCTCCCCCTAGATGTATCTAGGTACTGAAACCATGACTTCAGCAGCCCGAACACATGCTGTATGATATTTCTGGCTTGACCGTGTGCCTCATTACAGCATTCTTGTTGGTGTGTGTGCATTTCTGATGGGTGTCATTAGCCAAGGTTCCAGTGCATAACCTGCATCCCCAATATAGGGCTCTGTGGGATATCACCCTAGTAAGCATCTCATACAGTTGGGAGTTGTGCCAGATATGTGAGTTGTAACTGCCTGGGTTGCTAGCACACATTCAAGATTATTCCATTAGTGTTACACATGACTTGGCAGCTAATGGGGTGGAAGCCTTTCTATTTAGGTACACCTCCCCTGTTCCTTGGGAGGTGCTTTGATTTCTATATGTGTACAGTCTATGGCACCCAGTACTTCAGGGTAGTGTGCAACGTGGTAGAACTCCTGCATATTTCTGGCCCTGTCCTCAGGTGTACAGGGGAAAATATATGTAGTCATTGACATGGTGTATCATAGCATTCAGGGATTGAGGGAAGATCCTGGATGCTGATGCCTATGATACCCTCAGTGTGTCCACTGTTGGTCTCTGAAAGGTTTCTGTAGCTAAAATTCAAGTGCTATACGTAGCTTTGTCTCCTCTGGCATGGGTTCTCCACGGTTTGCTCTTGGACTAAGTTGAGGACAACAGAAGTTGCAGAGTTCCTGTAGTGTGTCTCTATCCACCTTGTAGCACTCTATAATTTCCACATCATGCAGATTGTGATAAGCTAAATGGGGTCTAAAAACTCTTGTCCTTTTTGGCTGTGGTGTATTGGCAGCAGCAGCATAGACTTCAGCCTGTTGCACACACACATGAATTAAAGCAACAGGAACCCCTAACATTCTTTCTGTGTAGACTCCTTTTTGTGGCTGTATTCCAATAGGTTTTGAAATTCCCAGGGAAAGCCAGCACTCAGTCTACACAGTTGCTTATAACTTGTTGAATAGCTCCTCCATCCTGGATTGGTTGATTAGCATATAATTCTGTTGCTTGTGCTGTAATTAGCATGCCACAATATTTACTGTGTTTGCACGGCTCTACAAACCGTGTAGAGCCCCTTACTGAATCTAAAACAGTGTGCTATCCTGTGCATATCATGGTACGACTGGCACACGGTCTTAGTGAATTGTGTAGGCTTTAGTAAATGCAGCCCCTTATCTTTTTTTATTTTATTTTTTTAACTCAAAACAATTTTTCATCTCCCCAGCTTTCTCTTTGCTTGCTGCCTGCCCACACACCATGGCCAATCAACTGCTGGCATTAATAATGTGCTAAAGAACCTCAACAGTGTTGTCAATGGTTTTGCAGCCTTTTGCACTCTTCATCAATGGGAGAGAAATTTCTGCATAAACCATATTGCTCAAAGTTGTACAGGAAACATGGAAGAATAAATATATAAGAGAAATGCATGGTCATTGAAAACAAATGTTTAGCTAATGAAGCTGCAGTTATGTCCAGAGCCACAGGCATTAAATTGTTATTGTAGGCATATACTTGACCAATATTCAATGTTTATGAATTCAGTAATATCAGGTTTATCAGTATCACCTGGGATGAAATCAGTGGTTAAAAATAATGGCAGTAAACATGTAGATGGAAATGCTGAAGATATTTCTGTTAAAACTTTCAGAAAAAAAGATTTTTAACAAATGCCAAATAAAATAATCGGTTTGATTAAATTGACAAAGACATTCTGCTAATTCCCTTCCTTTTTATTTCTAAAACTGTCGCACATTTTTTAAATATCTGTAAAACTAATTCAGTTAAATTATTATAGCAGATCTCTGAAAAGATTCAGTGAGGCTGATTGCATTAAAAGTTACATCTTCATATCTGTGATGTACATACGTTTGAGTAGACTGCATTAACAGTTAGTCTGCAATGCTTTTGACAAGAAGAAGCTTTTTGTTACCAGAACTTGGCTATTGCTTAAGGATTATTTATACCCCTGTACAAAAATTTATGAAGGAAATGATGGAGGCATTGAAGCTGCACAATGGTATATAGCAACATCCAGTAAAAAGCTCTGTAGATTGCAATTCTCTACAATGGATTCCACAAAAGATATGGAGTGGCCTCAGAACTAAAAGTGACTGTAGCATTGGCAGCCTACGCTGTTAGTGTAAGGCTACACAATTATTTAGTCAGAGTGGCAGTTAATCAGTTTATTGCAAACCAAAATAGCGGTAGAGAGACTATCTAAATGAATTAGCAATTCAGTGATCTGAGAATAAAACTTAACTATAGGGTTTTGTGACCAAAGAGTTTATTGGATTAAAGAGGGCTATCAGAGAGTCTCTCCATGCTTGAAGGGTATGGGAGACACCGCTATCTATAAAAAACATTTTATTTAGCTGCCTGCTCAGACAGCAGGCATTGACCCTTAAGGCAATGCTAAGTAATGTATGAGGAAAATTTCCCAGCTTTATTACTGAACACTGGAGAGAAATAAGAATTTGTATCTTTCTTTGAAAAAACAGTCTACAAAAATGTACTTCATTTGTATGGTAATCACTGCTTGGTGTAGGTACATTTCCTTCCTGAGATAAGACAAGTGAGGTAACCTTTCATCGTGTTTTGTGTATGCCAGAATATTTAGGAGCATATTAGCCATTAATGTATATGTGCAATACAATACCATTTAGGAGTACAAATAAGCAAATGTGGAGGAATGCAACTAATTATGCAGCTGCAAGCCATCCTTCTTATACTGTGTGACCCCAGGAAAGTGATTAGCAACCAATCAATTACGCATCTTGTTCTGCCTGAAGAGTATAAAACAAATGAAAAAGTAAGTAACCTACCCATGGTGCAGACATGTTTTAATCATGCCTGGCTTGTCATCTGCTCTAATAATTCTAACAGAAGAACCCCTGTTTTATGCTAACTACTTATATGCCTCTTCCAAATTACCACTAAATATTTACCACACAGTTAAATGTATAGCTGCAGGTAAACAATTTGTCAAATCCAGACCAGATGGACTTCAAAAAGAAACGTGACATGCAACCAACTCAAACATAATTAAAGGTAATCATCGCATAACACAAAACAAAAGCTTTTGAGCAGTCTTCATTAACTAATGTAAAGTACACGGCACCCTGGTCTGAAACCTATTACTACCCAAACTTGTTAATGACATCTTTTGTCAGTGTAGTAAAGTAGAGACATATTTTCCTCAGTGAACAAACACAAGATACATATCATTAACTGGACTGACCCATCTTAATATAACTTACGCATGCAATCCTACAGAAGTACATTCCATTTATCTTCTATCCAAAGGACATGACTACACATCTTTAAAAGACTACCCAGAAATATGTAGAGTTCATGCCTGTATATGGACAGAAGCTGGTTTGCATCAAGGCAATCGACTTGAAGCATATATACTCAATCATGCTTGGACGCTTAGCGCAAATCAGCTGTTTCACAAAACCATTTTGGTTCTTAGTAAATCAAACACTAATCGCTATCAAAAAATGCAGTAAACAACTGAAACCCTGGAACTGAATGCAGGGCAAATGTTTCTTTTTTAGACTCAATAGAGAATGTTATAATTCATATAGTATATCTGTACCATATTTTTTCAAGGACAAGATAATATACATTCATTCAGACGCACAGGAAGCTGTTGAAGACTGGGGGGGGGCAGAGGGATACAGGGGCACTTAGTGATCTAAAAAGGGACATTTTTTAAAACTATTTACTACCACAGCATAGGTTCACTTGGAGGACATTTTAAGCTTAGCCGATTTCCATTTTGGTGCATGAATTAACATTTCCTGATTGGTCTTACCTATCCCATGGCTGATAATTGTATATTAGCCCTAGTGAGAATAAATGTGATCACACTGTAGACAATTTGAAGGGACCCATGTAAGGGATGCAGCATTTAGGAACTGCCTCTATCCATTAGTGGCACAAGGAGTAATCCTGGAGTACATTTTCTATTACCCATCCCTAGATCCAAGTTGCATTTGGATATGGACAGGGATGAGCTTTGTTTTACTTGAATGGATAATCTGTTCTGGATATATATATCCATCTCTCCACAACATTCAGTTTAGATACCTGGATTGAGTATTTCTGATGCCATTTGACTTGCTGGTGTTCAGTAGGCCTATCTGTATTAGGTCAGAGGATGCCTTGTATGCCACACACGTCACCTCTAAGCACTCTGTAGGATACTGCATATAGTGATAAATCTTTGAGTTGGTCCATGCAAGACCTACTGTTCAGATCTTATATCCTTTTAGTAAGGTATCTCTGTGTGTATTCCAGTTGTTGCATGGGTCTGGACAGATACATGCCAAAGTGGGCATTATACAAAATGATTGATCTAATGAGGGCTTTGTAAAGGTGGACAATAACATCTCTAGATCTAGTCACAATCAATTTGTTTATAAGTTGTGCAATATAGAAAGACTTTCTTATGACTCTGGGCACATGTTGGTCAAAAGTTAGGTTACTGTACACACAAGTTCACAAATGCCAAACAAGTGAGTCATTTCTCAGGGGTCATTGTCATTTTGGCAGTTCCCCTGAAGTAGATGACATCCCAAAGGATACGATAATGTATTTCTTGGAGTTTAGTTTCAATTCATGATTCTGGCACCAGTTATTGTTTGGGAAAAACCTTCCTGCATGATGGTTAAGTCATTTGGGGATTCAATAACTACATCTAGCTTGCAGTCATCTCAAACTTAGTCAGCCAAAGCCCTTTGGTATTTCCTTTTACTTTTGAGATGCATATGCCAAACAGAAAATCTCTCAGCACTGAACCTTAGGGAACACCATTGGTGACTGTTCTCTTCCCCTATTTTGATCTCCTGCATCCTGTGAGCTAGCATACTTGTATGCGATCTTTGATTCACCTTCCTGATTGTATTAACCTGATTGTATTAAATTATATTCCTTGTATAATACAGCACCACTTGTTAGAATGTGTTTTAAATTTATTTGTAGTTTGGAACAGTCTTCTAGTGAGCAATGAAAAAAATGTATGAACCAATTATGACAAAACTACCCATTTCAGAAAATTTCAAACATAAAAGGCCACTCAAACTTTTGTCATTACAATCCACCAATATCAGTAAACATGCAAAATCTCTGCAGAAGTGAGTCATCTGCTAGCAAACAACTTTATATTTCATAGCTTCATCTACAGATAAAGTGCCTGTTGCCCTTGAATAATAAATTGCCTATGCTACATTAAAAAATGATAAGCTAGTAATTTTGCAATGAGGAATGGATGGCAAACTGCTAATGGGTTCATAGTTACTAACTCCTCCAAAGGAGGACATTATTAGGACTGCAGCATCCACTGCCATTAAAGTACAACACAGTATAGTAGCAGCGATCCATCTGCATACTGTGGGAGTAGTACCCACAGTCATCTGCATTAAAAGCAAGTATACTACCTGTTGTGCTACTAACAATCCAAACAACTTAGCATAAGTAGCATTAAACTTCTCTTCCACTGAAGCTCTCAGCTCCTTGTAAAATCCACTTGTCGATCAACTAAATCTTTCAACTTCACAGCACAAGAAATCTAGAAAAAGCCAAAATTTATTTGTGGGGGGGCAAAGGCCCAAAACCAGGGACACATTTTAAATATTGCTTGTATAATCTTAGAAAATTGATAAAATAAAGTGTTTTGTGTTAACATGTGTTTCCTGAATGATAGGAAGACTGAAACTTAAAGAGCTATAATTATTTAATGAATTCAGTTCTCAATGATTTGCCAGAAAAACACAAATCACAAGAGGGACAGACCAAAAGTATGAGCCAAATATTCTGTGAAAATCTGGACAGTGGAGAGCTATGGTCTCAACTCCCTGAATCACAAGTAGTGGTATGGGTAGAAAATTCAGGCTCTTGTTTGAGCCTGAGTAACACTAACCACCAGGTATACCTAACTGGGCATTTTACACACAAACACACATGCACGCGGGCACATGCACAGGGGAGCAGCGTAACTCCTGCAAATAAAAGAACAAAACTCTCCTTACCAGCATGACTCTGGCAGCTAGTTTAGTTAGTTTAACTTCCCCACACAAATCCACGTTAGAGTGAAAACTCCACTTCATTAATTTTTCCTGACAGGTCTTGCAGCTGTAAAAGTGGGGGGCTCCCACTCCAACTGGCTGTATGGTTCCGGCACCCATGCATTCATTTAGCAGACTACCAAACATAGTCTGGACTAAATTAAATGTTTTTTTTTTTCTGGATGTTGTGCATTTTCTATTAATAGAGCTTTCAAATGAATCACACATTTTACTGCACAGCAAAATAATATTCGTAATGCATTAAAATGTAAACATGCATCTAAATTAATGTGCTTTGAGTTTTCTGATATACATTTTATTACAATCCTTAATATATTTGTTTTGTACTGGTTATCTATGTACATTCAAACTATAACCCAGAAACTAAAGAAACAAGTCACGCACACTTTTACTCTGAGATGGTTAAATACCACAGGAAAAAAATTCAAGCCATTTGCTTCCTCTATATCTCCTCACAACACAGGAGTACAAAACATAAATGCTAGCAAACATTCCTCATGTTACATGAGCACAATACTCAAAATCTCACACTATCAACCACTCAAGCTCATTAGCAATATGAGATAATGCTCCATTATTTTTTCAAAATACATTTATTGCAGGTTGCAAGGCTCATTCTGCTGCACAAATATAATTATTGTTTCCCTGATGTTGCTTAGAAAGCTGTAATACTGAACCAGCTATTAAGCAGACCCATATGAGTAACATCACACCAGTATTTGCCTAACATAAATAAAGAAAAATAAAATAAACAGAATAAAATAAAAAAAGAGAAAAAAGTGTCTCAATAACTGCAAGTGTCCTAATCAAAATGCACAAAACTGAAATAAAGTTAGTAAGACTGTGCAATAGAAACTTTTACTAAAATAATAAAATAAAAGTAATCTTTCAGGTTAAATCTGCTCATCTCTGGAAATAAAAATATATAATAGTACCTCATGTACTTTTATATACTATGAATACCTATGACATGACCAGTTACTAAGTAATTTAACATAATTTACATGGTTGTTGTTTGACATACATTAAATTTAAATGAAAATGTTTAATTTAATCCAAATATACTTTCATATTATAACTTGCCTTATTATAGCATTTATAACCTAATAGTTTGTCATTTCCTCACACCCAGTTAGAAATTTTTGAGGCATGTTAAATCCAGGAAGAGGATCAATGGAAGTGCAGCCAAATTCAATAAACTCTACATGGTCCATTTCTACTATGGCAACGCAAAGTTTTAGATTTAGTAAGTGCACTGCACAAACAAGTTAAACATCATGTCATGCTAATTACAGCATAAGCAGCTGAACTGCATGCTAATCAACCAATCCAACATGGTGGGGCAATTCAACAAGCTATAAAGCAAGGGTCTATATTATTTCTTTGACAGCTTAGGTTGTGGAATGCTCAATGATCAACACCTAAGCGTTGAAGTTTCAAAATTGCGAACGGCCATATAAGCAAATTCATTCCTCAGGAAAGAATTTGTTTTGCTGTTATCAGGGATTTGCCCTTTCCCCAATGTACAGCGATCTCAGAGTTGGTATATTTAGTTAGGGAGTGGGGGGCACAGCCACCCAAGTCTGGGGGTGTGGGGGTGAAGCCTCCACTATATTTAGGTTGAAAAGTTAATTTTATTTCTAGACAGCCTAGTGAATTCTTTCCAGGAATGAATTCACGTATATGGCTGTTCACGATTTTGAAACTTCAACGCTTAAGTGTCAGTCATTAAGCATTCGATAACCTAAGCTGTCATAGAAATACTATAGGCCCTAAAGCAACCACGTAGACTCAGTGCTGGTTTTCCCTATGAACTCCAAAACCTATTGGAACACAGCCACAGAAAGGAGTCTACATGGAAAGAATGTTACGGGGCTGTTGGTGCTTTAATTCATTTGTATGTGTTTTAGGCTGACGTCTGTGTTGCTGCTGCTGCTAATAGACCATGGCCAAGAAGAAGAGATTTCAGGTCCCATTTAACTTTTCCCAACTTTCATGATGTGGAAATTGTAGAGAGTGACAGGGTGGATAGGGACACACTACAGGAACTTCTGCAACCTCTGTCATCCTCAGCTCAGAGCCAGGGTCAACCGAGGGGAACCCATCCCAGTGGAGAATAAGGTATTTGTAGCACTTAGTATCTTAGCTACAGGTGCCTTTCAGAGACCAACAGGGAATGTGTTGAGGGTGTCACAGACATCAGCATCCATGATCCTCCATCAGTTCCTGAATGCTTTGCTCCAACATGCAGTGACCACATATATTTCCCCACATTCCTGATGAGAGGGCCAGAAATATGCAGGAGTTCTACCATGTAGCACAATACCCTGAAGTAGTGGGTGCCATAGATTACACACATATAGAAATTAAAGCAACACCTGGGGAACAAGGTAGCTTCTACATAAACAGAATGGGCTTCCACTATGTTAATTCTCAAGTCATGTGTAATGCCAAGGGAACTATCTTGAACATGTGTGCTGGCAACCCAGGCAGTTACCACGATTCACATATCTGGCACATCTTACACCTGTATGAGATGTTCACTAGGGGGGATATCTCACAGGGTCATTTAATGAGGGATGCTATTCATGCTCTAGAATCATGGCTGATGACATCCTTCAGAAATACACACACACCCATGGAAGAACACCATAGTGAGGCACACACTAAAACCAGGAATATCATAGGGCATTTGTTTGGCCTGCTGAAGTCATGGTTTCAGTGCCTAGATACATCTGGGAGAGTCCTGGAGTACAGTCCATGTACATGTACTGAAATAATTACAGTATGCGCCATGCTACACATCATCATCCTGAAAAAAACAGCTTCAGAAAGATCAGCAAGGGGAAAGAGCACACATCACACCACCAATGCCAATGTCACCACAGCCACAGGCAGATGAGGAGTCAGAGGGGCAACTACCAGCTGCTGTGGGTGTAGGCAGACTTAGGTGTGCTCAATATGTCCTTGCATTGGCTAAGAGACAACACATAGCACACTCGGTCACCATCTAGGAGCCTAAAACCTACCTCCTATGCGCATACATATATAACTTTGATGCCAGGCAACTCTCACATCCTGTACCTCCCCATGTATTGGGTGTGTACTGATTGCATAAGACAGAGTCAACCTTGAACTAAAACTGTGGCAACTGCTGCATTTGCAAGGTAAGTCCTGAACCTGGAGTGTATTGTGTAATAATATGAATGAGTAGCATATCCTTGTATTTCATTACTTGGTACTGTAAGCAAGTAAAAGGTGGGAGATTTGTATAGAAATTATCAATGTGTGACAGTAGAGACTTATTTGACTTATATGTGTCCATTATTAAGTAGTAGGCCTCAGGCATGAAGGATTCACGCAGTCATACTTCTCAAAAGTATGGATGATCACTGCATGCCCTCAGTTTAGTACCATTAGTTTGTAATGGAAAATCATTAAAGAGAGAAGTTGGATAATAATCATACGCATTGCAGTTTCTGACTTCACAACCCTCACAAGATCATTCACAATATAGTTGAGCAATTTTGATGGTATCAACTAGCTTACTTTCCAAGGCCAATATAAGTCAAAGGTACAATTACCAGTTCAGCACCACAAATGCAGATATACTAACCACTAAGTCAGCTGTGCACCCTGAGCATCAGACACAAAGCATATGCATCTCTGAATCCAAAAGACAGAAAAAAGGGATATGCACATCATTTGCACAGGGTGTTGCATGTGGGGGGGAGGGGTGCAGGAAGCCTAGGTTGACACAAAAGGTCAGTGAGTGTGTGTGAGTAAGAAAGAGAAGGGCAGTGAGACAAAATGAGTTTAAGCTGCATGGCTGAACCATGTAACTATTTTGTGTGTGTGTGTGTGTGTGTGTGTGTGTGTGTGTGTGTGTGTGTGTGTGTGTGTGTGTGCGTGTGTGTGTGTGTGTGTGTGTGTGTGTGTGTGTGTGTGTGTGTGTTTGTGAGTGGGTCCCCCAGGTGAAATTGATGTGTGAGTGTCTGCATGAACACAGCCAAGCTCTGTGCTAACTTTATATCTTGGTATGTCGGATAGGTGTGAGCCGTGCATGGTACAGGTGGCAGTTCATCACTGTTGTCCCCTAC
The DNA here is from genome assembly GCF_019279795.1 of Protopterus annectens. Taxonomy (NCBI): domain Eukaryota; kingdom Metazoa; phylum Chordata; order Ceratodontiformes; family Protopteridae; genus Protopterus; species Protopterus annectens. The sequence goes on along the minus strand of NC_056744.1, from coordinate 212,490,281 downwards.
CACAAGAATTGGCTCTGCCAGGAGTAGCACATGGTCAGATGCACTGCTGCCAACTGAATGTTACTGATGTCTGCTGGATGAGATCCCTTCATGGGGATGCCCAGGACCACAACCACATTGCCTGTCACTTATGGGTGTGGACAGCTCACCCATCCACTGACTTACCAGTGGAAGTACTGCCACTATGGGAATGTGATCAGGCACAGCCATATTGACTAACAGTGATAGCATAGCTGACCTACACCCACAAGGATCCCATTCCCCTCCCAGCAGACATTCCATCACAGAGAACACTTGCTCTATGACAGGCACCCCTCATTCCATCACAGACACCCCACATTCCAATGTGTCATTCATCTGATCCATTGAATCGCCAACACAGTGAAGGCAGTCACACATGCCAGCCTGTGCCACATCTACAACCCTGAGCATTTGTCTGGAGCACCTGTGGAAACATGCCTGCACCTCCATGATGGCCCTAAACATATATTGATTGGCATGGGAAGAGACACCTATATCTGGTACAGGAGAGGCAGCAGGCCTCCTCTGAGCACCCCTAACAACCCTCCTGCATGGCACCTTGCCCAAACATTGACTACAGCCAGACTCAACTGGTGTTGAAGCTGCAGTAAGTACACTTTGCTGATCAATTGTCTCACCCGCTACCTGTCCAATATCTGTGGGATCACTGGAATGAGTAGGCATAGGCCTACTGGCTGTATTTGATGGAATTGCAGGGGATAGCCATATGTCAACCTCAGTGTCAGATTCAACCTCTGCACCCCTCAACTGTGCCCCTGTCTGGCCACCATCATCATCAGAGTCTGCTGATGCACTAATATTAGAACACAGAGGTCCCACACTTCCACTGTCATGATCACCTGTAATATAAAACAACACACACAGGAACAAATTAATACCGACACTACTATAATACAATATATTTAACAAACAGTGGTGCCACTATTACAGACAGTACAGAAATACAAACAACAGACCTGACATCAACAACTCACACTGAAATATTTCTGTAAATTGCAGCAGTACTGACATAAAAATTTTGGCTTACCATCTGTAGATGGTATTCTCCTCTGCAAGCCAGATGGTCCTGGAAAAAGTTAAGCAAACGGTAAGTGCAACATTATCACAAATAACGGTAACACGGGATAATACTTTTACCCCTTTATATGTCATTAACTATACTTTCAACAAGAACTTAGCTGACAACTCCAACTTAAGCTAATCAATCAGAATGTGTTGTTAACTGTAGCAATCTTCAATCTCCCCCAAAACAAATTATTTTAATAGAGAAGTAACATATTGATTTCAGTTGTGTGGCACTGACATCCAGTACCTGCTGTTCAGCACTCTCCTGAGAGCTGTCTGGATCTCTGCCAGTGGTCAGGAACTCTTGATTCGGTATTACCGGTGACCCCATATCAGCCACTACCCCGCTATCTGGTCATGGCCCACTGCAGCTGTTCTCCTCTATACAGATGTGATCATGCCAGTGGCCTTGTGATGCACCTGCTAATATTTCCTGCAGTGGCCACCCACAGCATTCAGATCATCCACAATCTGGCACCAAATTTGCATTCCTTGTGCCATATCTCCACATCCCCTTCCAAGCAGGAAGGCACCATGTTGTCTAAAGGCATCCACTATCACCTGATTCTCAGCATCGGTCAAAGGGGTGGTCTCTGAGGATTGACACGTCTGGGTGGCATACTCCTAGGTCTCAAGGACAATTGAAAGATAATACACATACATATCACATAACTACAAAATAACTGTTCCCAGATTAAACAGTAAAGGTAACCACTTAGTATTACCCACTGGAGAAACATAAAACAGTCCAGAGACTGGAAATACAAACAACAGGCAGGATGCAAAAAAGGAGAGTAACAATAGCAACACATCCTTGTTTGTGCCATAATAGTAACTCAGCTTTGGCCCCCAAAAGAACAGGCAAATGACCCATTTTGCTAACAAACCAGCTTTGAAATGCTAAATGTGCTATAGAAAGAACTGTTCCTGAAGCATTTGTAGATATTTATCACAGAAGATTCCATTTTAAGATACTGGCAATCATGTTACCTGCCAATGGCATCAGCGCACTTCTAAGTAATGCATGCAAATAAAAGTGTAACAGCCTTTGTTTTAGATTGTTCTTAAGTACATTCCAGCATATGCAGTATATAGTTGACAAAATGCAAGCATACCTTTTGAAGTTCAGTAATCCTCTGTGCAGATATATCCAAAAAAATAGTATATGTTCAGTCTTCTCCACATAAGTCTCCTCACCATCAGTTTGCCTAGCTGCATGCTTCCCTTTTTATAATGGTGTAGATTCAGGCCTGTTAGCATGGTGAAGATGCAAATGAGGTATGAATTAATTAGAATTGCTGAATCCCAAATACTTGGATCCACGTAGGAGATGTAAAATAGTGCAGGTACTTCCTCAGTGTCTGTTTTTAATGGATTGCAACTGTGAATAACTACTGGTTGGGAGAAGGAAAACACAACAGCAATGCAGACTACCTTACATCCAGTGGGTGTGTCAGGTTAGATCTGCAAAGTGTTAGTTATAAGGCTGGAAATGTAATTAAGCCGCACACATAATTCATAGGTCGTGTTCCTTAACATCCAACCTGCCCTTTATTTGTTAGTATCTGCATATGTTATTATTTCCAGTTAATATTCTCACACATTTTAAGGCCAATGATATAGAATGATTTAGAGACTGCATGTCTCAGATTAGTAATCAGATAATGGAAGAATGACCAACAAACACAGAGAGGTAGGACAAAGCTGTATATTTGCAAGCAATAATCATAACCGGTTGTGTGATCACTAAGTGCACTACAACCAAAAATAATAAATGCACTAATAACAGTTGTGTGGTTTTATATTACTGTAGATGATGTTGCAGTCGGTTGTGCACAGAATGATTTCAGTTCATTTCTGTAAAGCTGTCTGTGTGGCAAAGAGGGATAAGGCGCCCATCCTGTGTTCAGAAGGTTCATTAGAGTGACAGTTCAAATTATGATCTATGTAGACATATCTCATGTGAACCATCATTTTCTAGTGTGTATGTCATAGACTGAGTTTTCCTCATTTCAACTACCTGACCATTTTTTTTTCCTTTTATATGTTGTTTATGTATTTATTTATTTATTTATTTTTGTGGGGAGCAGTGTTTGCATAATGCAGCACTTAGAACAATCATGGGAATACAATAAATAAATTGCAGGTTTGGCTGTGCATATCTCTTTTGTGCATAGTGCAGCAGTGCACAAACTGGATAACTGGACCACACAAGAAGCAGACAGGACTCAGACAGCCAAAAACAGAAACTGAATACATTCAAGTAATTCTATTGGGCACCGCACAAACCTACTAAGTGCTGTTGTGTGATAGTTAATAGACAGACCACAAGAATGATTAGTAAATTATCTCATGTAACTAGTTCTGTGAAAACAGGTGTAAGTGTAAGGCAGCAACACAGATGGTTCTGGGTTCCAGTACAAGGTGTGCAACATTTTTTACTGTTGTGACATTGCAGATTATAGCAACGAACTGAAACATGAACAAGTGCTATTTCAACTTTTTTGTGGCAACAGGTGTAAGTGTAGGACTACTATACACACGATCCTGGGTTCTAATATAGGATATTTCATACGTGTTTACTGTTGTTGCACTTCCCATTATATTTACTCTCAACTCAACCATAACACTTTAGATAGTGGATCTGACATTATAGTGGAGCTGATATTAATTACACTTTGCCAACTGCCACACAAACCAGCTGCTCGCCATGCTATGGAAAAGTAAATATTATTATGAATTACTGCTGTTTACTGTCCATTTCCTGTCTATGACATGAAGCTACATGTAGAAACATTACAAAGTGAAGGGCCTATCAAACCATATGTCATATATTTACAATAAAGCTATGTGTTGCCAGCCCCCAAGCACTGCAATCCTGGTATGTCAGTACTTTTTCCACACATATATCAGATACACTACAGAAAGTAACATCAAATGTTTTGTGATATGCAATGCACATAAATCTGGTAACATGCAGAACTACAACTACTGACCTGTAAACATAAAAGGTCTTACCTGCAAGGCTAGGGAAGGAATCAACATGGACCTTTTCCAGTGGGACATAGGTGACTTTCAGCACCCTTGACCTGACCCATTCTCTTTTTGTCAAGGGTAGATGTTACTTATTGAACTTGTGAACTTCTTTGATACTGAACCAAAAGACAAGGATGAGAGATATCAGGACATACCACCTATGCTGAGTTATCCAGGGCCTTTCACACTATCCCCCATTCATGTCTCATAGTGAAGATCTCCTATCTGGAAATTAAGCCAAATGGTACTAGAAGGATAGCCAACAGGCTCACTGACAGAACGGGTCTATATCAGAACATCGAAGTTTTAAAACTTTGAATGTTCTAATATCGACCCAATTTGAGTGAATGATAAAAATAGCGAAGCTGCAGAACACCAAATTCTTTCCTAGGAAAAGAATTTGGTTGGCCGGTTGTGTGGCTTTGCTATATTCATTGCTGTGATGGAAATTTACGGGTCAGGTTCAGGTAAGTGTGTGATTGTGTGGTTGTTAGGATTAGGGTGCGGGTTAGGTGAGTTAGGGTTAGGGCATGGGTTAAGTGAGTTAGGGTTAGGGCGTGGGTTAGGTGAGTGTGCGATAGTGCCAGACCTTAGGATTAGGGTTTGGGTTAAGGTAAGTGGATAGATAGTAGTGTATGTACAGTTTAGTGTAGGGTTAGTTGTAGGATTATAAGTGTATGTGTGTGGATTGATGTTTTTTAGGTGTGCTTGTGTTGTGTGTATGCGTTTCGGAATAGCGAATGTTTTCCCAAGGAAAAAAATTGCTGTTCTAAATGTTCGATATTATGTGGTTTAGATATTTTAGGTTCGATGAAATAGCCTTTGCTATTTTCATCTTTTGATAGCATGATATAAACAAGACAGAACACACACTCTCAAAGTTGTGGACTGCACCTTCATCACTAGACCACTTACCAGTGAAATACTCCAGGGATCTGTGCTGGGCCCTCACCTGTTTAAAACTACTTCCCTGAAGTACAGACAACAGCAGATGGCCTGTAGTTTATCAAGTTTGCAGATGACTGTTGACTAGATGCACTCATATAGAGTCCCCAATGATGGTAACATATTACAGAAGGGGATGACACAGACAAATGATTGGTGCCAAACTCATGGACAGAACCTTAAAGCAAACAATGAATCATTGTCCCCTTTGGAAAAGAAGTACCCCTGTTAATTATGCTATGCATAGCACCCCTCTAAAATCAAGCACATTGTTGTGAGACTTGGGAACACATGTTGATAGCAATCCACACTTTCGTCACTAGGTGTCCATAGTGGTGAGTCACACATTCTGCATTGTGTAGCTCATACATATGGACATAACATCCAAGACCAGGGAGATCATAGCTCTGCTGCACTCTACCCTTATCAGATCATTAATTGAGTACAATGCTCCCACCTGTCTGTATCTCACCAGACACCTGCAGCAATTGGAGGAAACACAGAGGTTTGTGACTGAAGAATCCATGGCCTACAGACATGACATACATGGAATGACTGAAAGCCCTATCACTGTACTCAGTATCATGCAGGCTGCATAAAGGAGACCTATTCCTGGCCTACAGACCAGTCTCAGACTCTGCTCTACTGGAAACACTGGACATCTGCAAATCAAATGAGAAAAGAATCACTTGCCCCAGGGTTCTCAACCTAGTCTGTGACATAAACAGAACATGCTGGGGACACAGATATATCCCCAGCAATTGACACTCCTCTGCAATAGGTTTCCACTGAGTGTGAAGCAGTGATCCTCAATGATCCTGTTCAAGCGCAATCTTGACAATTGGTTGGGTGATTGTAAAGTCCCCTCTGGGGTGGCACCTATGTGACTCATGGACAGGGCTAGTTGGTGCTGCTCACAATATTGTCTGCTAACAATGACTATCTAACTATGCTCAATAAGGGTATTTGTGTTTTTACACAGCTAAGCTTGGAAACACCTTAGGGCTATTAGACTAGTAGCTTCCTATGAAGCTATGAACCTATTCAGGCCTCCCTTTCCCTTGTCTCCCACATGGCCTGCTGATGTCATCTACTACAAGTTGACCTGCACTCTTGCAAAAATCACACTTGCCCCACAGTGCTTGCGTAAAGTACTATGTTCTGTAGTCTCTGTACTTAAATAGGTAGGGATTCTGTTCTCACTGCAGTTTATTTGACGTGTGTCTGTGTGTATCTGTGTGTGAATAGACAGAAGACCAGAAGTGTGTATCCTGCTGTTACCACTCCAATCCCATGAATTGACAGTATTTGGATACTTGCACATGCTTACAAATCAATTTCATGCAGGCCTCCCACTCCCTTGTCTCCCACATGGCCTGCTGATGTAATTTACTGTAAGTTGACCTGCAATCTTGTAAAAATTGCACTTGTGCTGTGGTGCTTGCATAAAGTACTGTGTTCTTTAGTCTGTGTACTTAGATAAGGAGGGGTTCTAGTCTCACTGTAGTCAACTTAGTGTGTATGTCTAGACAGAATAGCAGAAGTATGTATCCTACGGTTGCTGCTCCAATGCCATGCAGTGACAGTATTTTGAGACTTGCACATGCCTACACCCATTTCATGCAGGCCACCTGACCACTTGTTTCCCACATGGCCTGCTGATGTCATCTACTATAAGTTGACCCACAATGTTGTAAAAATCAGACTTCTACCATATTGCTTGCATAAAGTACTGTGTTTTGTAGTCTGTGTACTTAGATAGGTAGGGGTTCTATTCTCACCCCAGTCAAGTGTCAAGAGTGTGTGTGTGTGTGTGTGTGTGTGTGTGTGTGTGTGTGCGCGCGCGTGCACGCACACTCTTGCTTGATATTGCAGAAAGCATTTACATCAGCATGTGGGACACTAGTATTACTAAGTTGCCCTCAACAAACTCTGCTGATGTTATCAGCTATAAAGTGTTGCCTGAGACACTCCAAGTCATTAGATTTATGTTGTAGTGCCTGTGTAAAGTACTGAGTTCTGTAGTCTGTGTACTTAGGTAAGGGCTCTATTCTCACTGCAGTCAACTGGGTGTGTGTGTATATGCATTTTTGCTTGACATTACAGAGAACATTTCATACCAGCATGTAGGACACTGTTATTCGCATATTCTCCTCAAAAAAACACTGCTGATGTCATCAGCTATATCAGATTTGTGGAGGTGCAGTACTCACATCAAGGCCGGTTCAGAGACTGGCCTGGATGCCAGGCAGATGTCACCTCATCTTATGCAAGACAGATTACAGAGACATGGCTTTTAATCTATCCACATACATCATGCCATGGTTTGTAATCCCTGTGTTTTCTTGATGAGAAAGCCCTGTGGTCTCTCCAGCTGTTGCACCTATCTGGTGAGGTACATGCAAAAGGGAGCATCATACTCTATTAATGTTCTGAGGAGGTTTGAGTACAGTGCTGTCATACAATCTTAAGATCTGAATATGATGGCATGACGTACGATGTGCACAACACAGGCTTTCAATACCAGTGTGGACACTTGGTGGTTAAAGTTCAGATTGCTATCTACATGTGTTCTCAGTCCCACAATCACTGAGTTTCAGTATAGCAGGACTGTTGTCAAGTCAACACTGTGATTAACATAGAATTCCTCTTTTCAAATGAATAACATCAAAACACATTTCTGCATTTATTTGTAGATCATATGACTTTGTCACCAGTCATATGTCTGTGTTGCCTACTCCTGTACTACATTATCATTATTGATGGACTCAATTATTGCACCCAATATGCAAGAATCAGCAAACTTGATAAGCCAAAGGCCATATACTTTAGCCTGAAATGTTGAGAAATAGAGTCCAAACAGTGAAGGATCAAGCACAGATCCCTGGGTCTTGCAAATGGTGACAGCTCTACCGGTAGAGGTTGATTTACCAATGTTCGCAGTATGTGTTCTTTCAGTGAGCTAACTGGTTACCTATCTAGTGACATAGGAATGAATCCCCAGCTGGGAGGGTTTCTCAAAGATACCTGCATTGGAGATTGTGTCAAAACCCTAGGCCAGAGCAGCATAGGCAATATGCACTGTCTTATCCTCATCCAGGCCTATTACACATGGGGTGATTTGTTAAGTCAGGTAAACAAACACACAACTCAAGTATAATGTAGACATCACACCCTATAATCAGACCAGTAGGTATGTGACCTGTGTTCTGAGGTACATGGTAAGTGGAACATCCACCAGAATGTGGTCACAGTGCTGACTACTCCCTTGAATGTAACACAGGTACTGGGTATGTGAAGGACATTCACAACAGAGGTCATAATACCTTCATAGTTCCCATATTTTATTACACCAGTAAATAAGTACAATGCACATCTTTTCATGTACCTCCCTACACATCTTCCATTGATGTGTAACTGAAGTGCATCACCTTTGTCACAGTGAGCTGTCATACAGCTTATTGGCCATACCTAAGTATTTTTTATGGAATATACATGACTGTATAATGGTGTGGCACACCAATCAAGTTGTCACACCAGATGCATGTGTGCTACCTGTTCTGCTAATGCACACATTCTATGCATATGTGTTTGACAACTTTAAGGGCATATATATATAATTTGTGACAGTGTGGATTGTGCATTTATATATATATATATATATATATATATATATATATATATATATATATATATATACATATATATATATATATATATATATATATATATATATATATATATATATATATATATATATATATGTGTATATATATATATATATATATATATATATATATATATATATATATATATATATATATATATATATATATATATATATATCTATATCTATATATCTATATATAGATCCACAAATAGGCAATGAAGAAATAATATATACCAACCTCAAAATTAACCAAAACAAAACCATCAACATAATTGGATGCTACTTCCCACCTGGCCAAAACATCCCTTCACTAGAAAACCTCCTCAGCTGGTCTACCCACCATCTCCCCCAAGAAACTATCATCTTAGGTGATTTCAATATTGACTGGCAATCCTGTCCTGGCAACAATCCAACCCATCATGTACACCTTCATGGCTTCACCCAACTAGTCAAGTCACCAACAAGGATAAATAAAAACTCCAGCAAGCACACTACCCTGGATTGGATACTAGTCAGTAAGAACCCCCAGTCATATATAACAGGCTGCTTATCAGATAGCCTCAGTGATCACTCCCCAACATTCCTACTCAAAAAATACCTGTACCAAGCTAAACCTGTCATCTATCATCAAATACGTAAAAAAATAAACTTTAACCCACTCACATTAATCTCATCCCTCAAAGAATGTAATTGGCATGCTCTAAAGTACCTCAGTCTAGATGATGCAGTTGAATTTTTTAATACTACCTTCCTGAACATCCTTAATTACCATGCCCCCATAAGATTTTCCAAAATCAAAGCACAACCCTCCCCATGGCTACAGAAAACCACTAAGTCAGAAATGAAAAACAGGGATAAAGCCTGGGAGCACTGGCACAAAACCAAAACCCCCGCAGCTAGACAGAAATTCCTAGAACTAGGCAATAGAGTCAAAAAGCTAATAAAATGGGACAAATTCCAATACTACCAGTCTTCCCTAGACTCCTCACAACACAGCCCCAAACAATTCTGGTCCTCCATAAACTCCATCCTCCACCCAGGTAAAGTCAGTACCCCTCCTCCTAACATCCCTCACTCCTCAGAAAATATTGCTACCTCATTCAACACACACTTCACCCAAACCATACTATCACTAGCTAAACAACACAACCCCTCCCTCCAACCCACACCTTCAACTAGTAATCTCCCCACTGCCTTCTCTTTTTCTCCTGTACCTACCTCCAACATAAAAAACTCTTAACTAAACTTAAACCCACCAAATTAGCAGCAGACAACCTCCCAAGTGAATACCTACAAATCGCAGCTGATGCTCTGGCCTACCCAGTATCCATCTTGATTAACCAATCTCTGTCAGAAAGTTACGTTCCCACATTGTGGAAAGTCTCACATATAATTCCCTTCCACAAAGGCAGACCCTCTGCAGAACTAACCAATTACTGCCCCATAGCTATTCTCTCTCCACTCTCCAAAATACTAGAGAGATGCATACACTCTCAAGTCTCACACTACCTCCTAACTAACAACCTCCTTTCCAGTACTCAGCATGGTTTCCGACCAAACCATAGCACCACCACTGCCTTACTCTCCTTTACTAACACTATCCTTCAGCATAAAAACAATGGCTATCTCTCCTCTGCTACTTTCCTAGACCTATCTAAAGCATTTGACATGGTCCCACACAAACAACTTATCTCTGTCCTCAATAACCTATCCTTCTCACAATCAGTCACCAATTGGTTTCAGAGTTACCTGTCTGACCGCCAACAATCCGTTGTATGGCAGAATGACATATCTCCCCAACTACCTGTCTCCATAGGGGTTCCCCAAGGATCCATCCTTGGACCCCTACTTTTCTCTGTTTACACCAATAATCTAGCCTCTGCCACCAAACATGGCACATTCATCCAATACGCAGATGACTCAACCATCATCTGCTCAGCCCAGTCCCTACCCAAACTGCAAAAAGTCACACAGGATGCCTTTTCCTCTGTTTAAACATGGTTATCTGATGCCCAATTAATACTCAACCCAAACAAAACTAAACTACTCATCTTCCAACCCACCAAACATACTCAAAACAACTCTCACTTTAACATCACAGCAAAAGACAACACCACTATATACCCAACTGAACACACCAAATTGCTAGGAGTGGAAATAGACAATAAACTAAAATTTGACATTCACATATCCATGACCATAAAAAAAGTCCACAAAAAACTAGGAGCATTATATAGAAATAAACAATTTCTCACCAAAGCAGCAAAGATTTCAATAGCAAATTCCCACCTTATCTCCACCCTACTTTATGCCTCTCCGGTACATACCAACCTAAGGCAATGTGATCTAAACAAGCTAGAGACCTGTTACAACAAAATCGCCAAATTCGCCACAGGGGCATCCTACCATAGTCACCACTGTCTCTCACTTGCTGAACTGGGCTGGCTTGAACTCCCTCACCTCCTTCAGTGGTATCAACTCTCACTCGCCCGCAAACTAGTAAACCATCCACTAAATGTCCCATCCCTCCAGAATCTACTCCAACCCTATCGCACCACCAGACCACTAAGATCCAGCAACAAAAATCACTTGCAGATCACTAAAGCCAATAACTCTGCTGGTGAAGCACAATTCTTTTACGCCATAGCCAAATTATGGAACTCACTCCCACCCACAATTACCTCCGTACCATCATGCACCAACTTCAAAACTTTATTAAAAGTGCACCTAAAAACATGCTGGCTATGCCCTTGCAACTCTCACTCTAATATCATCCACCCCATCCAACTACTACCTTTCTTTCACCTCCACTAACTACCTTGATGATAGCAAGCTCAGATGCTCATAAGCCTAGTACTTATTATACAGCAGGAACTTCTCATTGTTACATTTGTTAATGCCTGTTATGTACTTCACAGATAAAGATTCTAGTTGTCTACTGATGTACTATGTTCTTCATCTGTAAATACGTTGTAAGTAATTTCTATGTTAAATTGTTAATTGCTATGTAATCCAATGTAACTACTGTCTGTTTATTTTACTGTAGAGCTTTTCTCCCCGGGCCTCCGCTGAAAATGGACCCACATCCAGTCGGACACTCCCGGTCAACAAATTTAAATAAATAAAATAAATAAATATATATATATATATATATATATATATATATATATATATATATAATATGTGTGTGTGTGTGTGTGTATTTATACAACATGCACACCAGTCAGCTAGCCTGTATTGCTCATACTGTTTCATACAGGTATAGCAGTGTTAAGTCAGAGGCATGAGATGGTATTATTCTGACATTGTCCATGACTGTGGTTGGTTCTTTTAAAATGTTTTCCATAAGCCTTTACCTGTGCACACCTTGCTGGAGACCTCTGCTGAGAGTGCATTCATATTCAGGCATATCAGTTTGCACAGCTTCCCAATATGCATCCTACCCAACTGTATGTCAGGTCCCTGATAGATGTCCTCTACATTATTCATGTAAGGATGCTTATCTCACACAGACATCCTCCCCATTGTTATGTCACCTTGTGTGGAAGCCACATAAAACACATTTTCACTGTACAATCTCTACCATCTTCCATTGATTTACCCTCATCTGCTGTGCATTAGGTTGTATTACCTGTCCTCTTTCCCCGTGTTCATTCATACAATTCATCTGTGTGTCCCTATTCAATACACACACTTCCCCTAATGTTCATTTTACATGGCAGTCCATGTCCCATTACAGATCATTTACACAGCTTCAGTACAGAATGCCAGTAATGGGATATCACAATACTCTGCACTGTAGATACACTGTCCTGTACTGTGTTTGGACCATATACTTTAGATATCATATCTCTCAGCTGTCCAGATATTACCAGAATGTCCAGATGTGTTCTTTATCAAATTTGTGGCTTTCTGCCATATCACTGGGATGATCTCTGGACTGATGTGACTCAATATTATATACATTTCAGTACAGATCTCTCAACTGCCCTGATTTCTTCAGAATGTCCAGTTTTTGTCTCATATTTTTGATCTTTTCCTCATAACATTTTTGGTTTTCTGGCAAATTATTGGCATATCATTGCGTACTAAAGTCAGAAAATGACACTTATTTGAGTTTCAAACTTCACGCACTTCAGTAAATTTATGCTACTGTTAAACTAATTATTCTATCAACTTTCTAAGTTGTAAGAGCAATATTAAAATCTGTCCCTATTTTTGGGCCTTTGTCCAACCATTATTTATGGTTTTGTCTGGATTTCTTGCTCTAAGAGGTTGAGTGGTTTGTTTGAGTTTTATTCTACCACATTTCTATGACAAATCTATGTCAAATATGTCACTATTTCTGGTTAATTGTTCCCACATTATATTGGTCTTTGTGCAGATGTGTTGAACTAACAGATTGATAAATACCCATGGACCATATTATTGCTATCTGTGTTCACTTACATGGTTTCCTGGCCAGCAAACCTGGCTTAGATGCACCAGGCAGCATGAATATACATCATGAGGATGGCAAGTCTCAATAATTTTATTTTTAGTTGATCTGACTCTGTATTGTAAATGTGTTGTAAAATATGGCTGCCAGGTTCTGTTTTCCTTACATAATATTTTTGCATGCGTTCTGTGCTACACACATACATATATATATATATATATATATATATATATATATATATATATATATATATATATATATATATATATATATATATATATATATATATATATATATATATATATATATATATATATATATAGTTTACTATCATACTCACAAAACCAGTTCCATCGAGTGGTCATACCGAACTAAAATATTGAAAATCACAGAACCGAACAGGCACAACACCAAAATAGGTAATGTCAACCCATCCAAATTCAACAAAGTGGACATTACCCAGCATACCTTCCCTCAGAGTCAATACCAACTAACTGCGTCCCCCTACACCCTGTGGTAATTATATAAACAAACCACTGAGATCGCACTACAGTGAGGAAATGGGTAAATTTCCCGATCCCCACTGTACCACAATCCTAACGTCAACCTGACAACAGCAAATGCACACTAGCATTCATTGTTGTGGTATCTACCATTTTCAGTTCGGCCTTCCGTGACCTGGGAAACTTGCCTTTCGACTGTCCCAGTTGCACAGAATGCCATCTGACAACATGATAGTAAACCTATATATATATATATATATATATATATATATATATATATATATATATATATATATATACACACACACACACACACACACACACACACACACACACACACACACACACACACATATTATTACATTGTTACATTGGCAGGGTGTAAAAATATTTAGTTGATTAACTTTTCAGCCAAAACACTAACTTCAGTTTTAACCTTATCATTATTTTTATGTACAAAGATGCATATTTAATGCTATTTTCAATGGCTGGGATTCATAGAAATAGGCTTATTAGTGCAACCATTATCTATTTACTTATTTATTTATTTACTTGCTTACTTATTATTTGGAAACTGGGTAGGTGGACTAGTCCAAAGACCCTTTCAGCCACGACATGAAAGTAGAGAACCAAAGGCAAATTACATGGATATTCCAAGAAGTATGCAATGCATCAGAACTAATGCAAAATCAATTGTTTTTTTAAGGGTCTTGGAACAAATGTATGCTTGTTGCAGAGTCTTATGTATAGAGCAGTATTGCAGAGATTGGGTTAACAGTAAAACCAAATTGTTTACAATATTCACAGTATATAATATATATCATAGTGTGTGGCTCTCTACAAATTTGCTTGTTTGATTCTTGTATACTACATACTGTATTGATCTTATTGTATAATGCCTATTGTTTAGTTGTACTGTGAAGCGTTTCTACCCCGGCCTCTGCTAAAAAACGTCTTCTCCTTAGTCGCACTATCCTGGTCAACAAATGTCAAATAAATAAAAATTCCATTTGAATTTCAGCTTTTCAGTGAACAAGCAGGACAGCATTTATGATAACAAGCGGGAAAGACTGTCAGACTGGAGCTAGCAAGCTGTTAGTATTCGACATTTCACTGTGACTGTCTTGCTGGAAGTAATAAGTCACTTACTAGTAAATGGTGAGGTTGGTCATTCTACCTTAAGTACTTACATTCAGGATCTTTGTGAAGTGTTCAGAGAAGACATTTTTGAACTGAGTGAGAGATTCCTTCTACTTTAGTTCAGGTGGGAATCTGCTCTGTGGTGCCAGACCTAGCTGGGAGAAGGCAAGTTATCCAGTAGTTCTTTTTATGGAGGTCTGTTTAATGTGATAGCTTTCTCTTTGTTACTTCTTAGACAGTAAACCTGGTCTTGGTTTGCTAGTTTCCATTTTAAAGGTATGTAATAACCACTGTTTAGTATTTTGTGAATAAGAGTCTCCAGAAGATAATTTGACCTTTCAGTGGTAGGAAACCATTTTAGACTTTGCAGGATGTTACAATGGTGAGAGCTGCTGTCAGCAAGGAAGGCATATCTGCAAATTTTATTTTATGTGATCTGAAGTTTTTGGGGATATTGTGCTGGGTAAAAAGTAAAAGGAAGTCTATGTTCTAGTTTAGGGACAAGAGCATATTTGCCTAAGGAAAAGTGGGCTGAAGGGAGGGGAGATAAACGAGAGAATAGCAGCATTTAAGTTGAGGTAGTGCTGTGCTTCTTATTTTGTCTATATGATGTGAAAATGTTAGAAAAGGATCAAAGTTAAGTCCTAGCTTTTTGTAGTCAGAAACAAAGGGAATGGTGTTGTTGTGGTTCTCAGTTTCTGTTAACAAGACATACATACATACATATAAATATTTAAAGCACGGGCGTTAATACCCTTCTAGCCTGCCAATATACCAAAACATTTGTTCCCATAATAAATGTCCAGGCTGTTCTTAAAAATATCTAAACTAGTAATTGCTTTAATGTAATTTGGTAGTCTGTTCCAAGAATCAGCTACTCTGTCAGAGAACCAATTAGTACACTTCTCATTCTACATAGGTTATCTGATGATTCTCTAGTACTTTGTGATAACCCCAAACATTCCCAGAGGTAGTTGTCCCTAAATGCCCTATATACCTGAATAAGATCTCCTCTTAAATATCCATGAGACACTGTACAAGTTCAGATATTTTAATCTTTCATAATAACTTAGATTTTCACATCCACGGATGCCCTTGGTATATTTCTGCTGTACTCTTTCCAGTTTATTCATGCTTACTTTCCTATAGGGTTTCCATATTATTATTCCATACTCAAGGTTGGGTCTAATGTAACTAACAAACAATGACTTCATTATGTTTGATATCTATCTTTTTATACAACCTATAGTTCTATAACTATCATTAGCCAATTGGTTGATATGATTAGAAAAACTCATAGCTGAATCTACCCATATACCCAGGTCCTTAAATGAGTCTGCAGTTTCAATCAGTGTGTGTTGTATTAAATATTCACCTTTCAGTTTATGTCTCCCAAATCTCATATGCTTAGTTTTTGATGTATTTATCAACATATTATTCTCCTGTGCCCAAATGGTCAATTTAGTGAAATTATTTTGCAGACATGCCTTATCTGTAACACTTGTAATCAGTTTACCCAATTTCAGGTTGTCAGCATATATACTGTAAAACACCTCAGATGAAAAATGTAGGTCTGAAAGATACAATCTAAACAAGTAAGAGCCTAGGACAGAGCACTGTGGGACACCTTGACTGTAACCAAGGATTTCACCTGTCCAGTTGGTGCGTGATACTTGCCATGTCCTATTTGTAAGGCATACAGCTAACCATCTTATCAACAGTACATCAATACCTAGTTGTACTAATTTATTGATTAGTGTTTTGTGTATAACCCTGTCAAATGCTGAAGTTAAATCTATATAAATCACATCTTAGCACAATTTTTCATTCATAGATGTTATTATATTGTTATAGAACATCATGTTACAGGTGGTAATAGATCTATTTTCAACATATGCATGCTGATGTATGGTTTCAAGCCCCAACCTATCCAGTTCTCACAATAACTTATCCAGTATTACCTTCTCCATTATTTTTCCACAACATGAAAGTAGACTTAAGGGTCTATATGATTCTGGGTTTGTTGACAGCTGCATTGCACTGATATGTTAAGTTATGTTGCACCATTTTTGGCATTTCAGAATCAAGCTCATTCCCAAATGTGAAATATTTCATTACCTGGGAATTTGGAGAACAATGAATAACTCAAATGAGCACTGCCATTATTTTTCCACAACATGAAAGTAGACTTAAGGGTCTATATGATTCTGGGTTTGTTGACAGCTGCATTGCACTGATATGTTAAGTTATGTTGCACCATTTTTGGCATTTCAGAATCAAGCTCATTCCCAAATGTGCAATATTTCATTACCTGGGAATTTGGAGAACAATGAATAACTCAAATGAGCACTGCTTGTCTGGACACTCTATCAGCCTGTTGATTAGGTTCCGTGGATCATATTCATTCATGTACCCCCAAAACAAGCACACACAGACAAGAAAGCACAAAGCTTGCCGACCATAGCCCCAAACATTCAGCCATGTATAGCTACATGTAAACAACTTGCACATCCACACATGCAAAACACCAGTCATGATTTGCTAGCTAGATTGACCGCTGTCAAGCTAGAAGTCCAAATGTAGGGGGATGGCATGTCTGGTACTGTAAAGGTGATGATTTGGAGACAGAGCAGAAACACACACAGACACACACTCGCACACACACACACACACACACACACACACACACACACACACACACACACACATGCATTTATGCACAGACATGTATACCAGATAGATGCATTCACACAATGGTACTATATCCACACAAAGATACACACAGAAAAAGATTTATACACTCCCATATACAAAGTCAGTGCTACTTACAGCACCAGGTGGTCTGTACACAGTAACACTCCTCTGCTTTTCCAGGACAGTATCTCTTCAGTGAAATGCATGCTGCTACCTACCTGCATATACACTGTTCTGGATAACTTGTAGCACAGTGTTTATGCCTTCTGTATCATGCACAAATCTTAAGTGTGCAGGGTACCAGACTGCCTGTGGACATATTTGTCATAGGCATTGCCCCCCTACTACTGACTTTGCCTGTGATGTTGTGCTTCTCATTGCGATTATCTAGTAATTAAGCTACCTTATCCACCTTTGTTTTACTGGCCAACTTGTCTATGTATCCTATCAAAGTGTTACTATCAAAAGACAAACTACAGTGATTGCATAATGCTATAAGAACAGCATGGTTTACATAATAGCATAGACACTAACTTTATAGCATGCTCTACTGAATGATGGAGTAAAAAAACTGGGAAACACTGAAACAGTATGTTTCCTTTTTTAGGCACTACATGTTTTATTAAGATTCTTTTCCTTCAGGCAGTTAAGTTTCTCTTCCTTGACTATATCAACATGGTTAATGACCAACAACATTTAAAAGTTCAAGCTTAAAAATAAAATGTATCTGAAATTAATGCATGACAAAGGCTATAAAGAGCAGCATCACAAAATATGTTTTTGTTCACTGTTCAACAGAAAGAATTTAAACTGTCCATAACAAGTGAAATCGGCATCAACAAATGCTTTACCGTTATTTTCGTGTAATGAAACCAGATGTATTGGCAGTAGAAGCTTTTGCTTTCTGCTTAACAATGCTGAAGTTTAAGAAAAAGTTAAATCTGGTGGGGACATTAACAGTTTCTACAAATCTGTCGTCACAAATGTTTTCAAATGTTTACTGCAGCAACTCCCTTCAGAGCACATGAACAAATTTCTCTAACAGTGTTGTGTCCATACTCTGAACAAATGATTTTTGAAGTAAATGTTCTAAACTAATCAAAGTTGTCGTGATACAGAGGCTATGATACCTGCCACCAAGTAATTAAGTTCAAAAATTAGAGAACCAAGAAAGCTAAACCATATCTCTCTGGAATTGAACTGAGCACTTATAATGTTAAACTTGCAAGTCATAAGTTGTTTTACAGCTAAGGCATTCTGTTGATGTACTTTCCTCGTGGAAAGTCATTTAGGATAAATATAAGGCCTTGAATGAAACTACTTAAGCTTTTAACTGTTGTTTGTAGTAAGCTATGGTTTCCCTGTTCACACTATCCATCTTCCTTTTTCTTACAGTTTCTCTTACTCTTCAGTTTTTTCTGCAGTTTAATTCTTTCAAAATCTAAGCAAGACTGCTGTCTGCTAACTGTAGAGGAAACATCTGGATTAAGCTGGGGATCTGGGAGCCTGAAGCTGTAGGGGTTCTAGATATGCTGAGGTGCATTTCAGAGTTTTTTTAAACAACCTTTTCATCCAATGATTGAGTGAATAAAAGCCATGATCAAAGAAAGACATTTAGTCTTACTCTTCAGTTTTGATTTTTTTCAGCGCATCCTCACCGAGGCTACAGTATAATAATTACAGTGGGAATAATTGTATTAGGTCAGCGTAACCCCCAGAAGCTATGAGATTTCTAGATGTTTAAAGAAGCATTTTTAGAGATATCTGAACAACATCCAGACACTGGACCCAACCCAATTTGGTTTCATCAAGGGCAGGTCACGCCACCCTATTCAGCTTGGTGGGCTTCTTTCACAAGGTCACCAATGCAACAGATGAGGGCAAAGTTGCTCACACTAACTGCTTGACCTGCCCAAGTCTTTAGACACAATACCCAGCTTGGGCATTATTGACAAACCAAAGGTTAGGTATAAACCCTTATGCTACCCAGTGGATACACAGCTGGTTTACAGACAGAACCCAAGAAGTTAGAATTGGTGAGTCCATCTCTACAAAGATGCTAGTCACCAGTGGAGTCCCTCAGGGATCAGTCCTGGGACCATTCCTTTTTTTCATCTGAAGTCAAGGCTAACATCAAGGGTCTCTGGCTGACCAGACTTGGAGACAAAGGCAAATTAGAATTCTCCACTGATACTAATGTTCTCCAAGAAGGGCTGACACAGACAGATAACTGGTGCTTGAGCCATTGACTAATACTAAATGCCAAGTAATGCACAATAGTATCCTTCGGGAAGTCAGCAACCCCTGGTAACTACCATATTGAAAATACAGCCTTAAGACTCAACCCAGCAGTCAGGGACTTGGGGACACATGTAGACAATAATCTGTGAAAGTGAGGCATTCCTTCTATGTTGCACAACTTATAAAGAAAGGTATGACATCTAGCTCCAAAGATGTCATTGTTTCACTGTATTTGGAACTATCATTGAGTACAATGCACCCTTTGGTATGTACTTAAGCACATCCAACTACTGGAATATCCACAAAGATTCATCTCTAAAAGAATACAGAGTGCAAATCATGCATTCCATACAGTCCACCTCAAAGCTCTATCCCTGTATTCTGTCTTCTACAGGCTCTTGAGGGGAGACCTATGACTGGCATACAAAGTATCTTTGGACCCCACTCTGATGGACCTCCAGCATATCTGCAAAACAAGCAGCACCAGAATTAGCCATTCTAAAGACCTAATCTTGCCTGTGATATAAGCAGGACCTGCTTGAGAGACACGTATGTGTCCCAGAGACAACCCCCATCTCTGGAATAAGCTCCATACTCATGTGAAGCAGAGCTCCCTAGCCTGATTCAAGTTTAACTTGGACAACTGAATGGGGAACAGGAAAGTCACCCCTAGTTTGGCATTCGTGTATCTAACAGATAGAGGCAGCCTGTAAATTGTTCATCTTCCAGGCCCTTGTTTGTAAATGTTTCATCTCTCAAGCCCCTGTTTACATTTCCAAGGATACCAGAACTTGTTAGAGATTTAGGCTGCATGTCTAGGCTTAAAAAGGTCCCATTGGTTGACAGCCTAGTACATACCTATGAACATATTAATCTTTTCATCCAATGATTGACTGAACAAAAAACACTATCAGATAAAGAAATTTAGTCTTACTTTTCAAGTTTGTATTTTTCCTGCATCCTTTTTCCACATCCTAACTGATCATGACTACAATATAAACATGCCAGTGTAAATAAGTGTATCACTCCAGAAGTCACAAGGTTTCTGGATGCTCTGGTATGCATGTTAGATTTTTTTTTAAAACAACCTTTTCATCCAACAATGGCCTGAATGAAAACCATGATTAAGGAAATACATTCATGCTTATTTTTCAACTTTGCTTTTCCCTGCATTATTTTAACAATCTCTAACTGAGAAAGACTACGCTGTAATAATTTAATTAAGCAGTAGGGTCCAAGAGCTGTTGGATACACAGAAATCATGGGGTTATAAATGCTCTGAAGTGCATTTTAGAGCTTTTCCCCAACCTTTTTATCCAGTGACGGCCTGAACAAAAATCATTTCTATGAAAATTAAATTCAGTCTTATTTTTTTATGTCAAAGAAGAAATATAGCTGTATCCAGGTTTTAATGCTGAAAACTGACCGAACATCAGTTTACAATAAAGTGAGAAGACAAATAATTGTGATGATACATATATCAAATCTGGGAATAGGTAGTCACTTTCTCTGTATCCCTGTCTGGTATTAAATTGGCTACCTTCTGTGTACCGTTCTGATGTCAGACTGGGACAAAATTGAAAAAATGCACAGCAACATTCTGTGTACACCTATGAGCAGGGCTGCTTTTAGACTAAGTTGGATTCAGAACAGATATGATTACAAGCCCTTGTCAAAATCCACTTATACAGCCACGGTGGAGGGGGGGGTACCATTCCCCAGACTTTCTGGTCTGGGTATTCTGCAATGCATTTATTTCTCAAAAAAAAAGAGAGAGAGAGATAACTATCAAACTGAGCAAGTGACAACAGGGTCAGTAACTTTCATCCAGACAACCCCCAACATGCAGTTATAGCCACTTTTTTGCAAACAAAAGAGTTGTCACATATAAATATATTACATGTTGCTTCACATAATCCCATTATCCCTGCAAAGCCAAAATAATAAGTAAACAGTAGCAGTCAGCTAGTCCTTTTCCTCCATAGAAGACAATCACAGCACATAACCTACTTTGTCTGTGCATATCAGGTATCCATTTCAATAGTCCATCTTTCTTCCCACAAGTGAACACTAGTCCTGCATGGCCAGATGGTGACTGTTTAAACCATTTCAACTTTCATCTAGCCCTCCCCAAACCCCAACCAGCAGATAAAGTTAAAATGTGTCAAGGCTATATAATATTATTTCACTTCTACAGTCCACACAAACAAGTTGCAACACATTAAAGTGACTCAATCAAAGTTCCTCCATACAAATCACAAAGCCAGAGAAACGTTGTCAAAAATATTTAATCAGTTACTGTCAGCATCATTGTAAAATGATAATAAGATCATTTATCTCACATGACATTCCTCTAAAGCATCCACATAAATCATAGAGCCATAAATATTGCCAAAAATATTTGGTTGATCACTACCAGCATCACAGTAAAAAATAATAAAATCACTGATAACTCACATGCCATTCTTCTCATCTTAAGTTTTCACGTAAAACACAGATCCAGAAATATTGCAAAAAATATATGGTTAATGAATGCAAGCAATATTGTAAAAAATAATAATAAAGGCATTGAGCCATTCCTCCCATATCAACTGTCCACACAAATCACAAAGTCAGAAATATTGTCAAAATATCTCATCGATCACTGCTAGAAATATTGTAAAAATAATAAGAATAAAACTTACTGTGACATTCCTCTCATTTCAACTGTCCGTACAAATCAGAAAGCCAGAAATATTGACAACAATATCTGGTTTATCACTACCAGTGGAAAAGTAACATTAACAAACTGCCCAAAACTCTTTAGAAATTCCCCGATTTTATCTTCTGTGTATATAAAAAGCACTTCTTAATGTGGATTTGTGCCTACATTTGAATTTTGCAAGGTCTTCTCCCATAACCTCATAAGGTGAGTTAAATGTTGTCAAGGCAAATGGAGCACCTGTTCTCCCTGGAGTGCACGCTGTGTTGCAGGTGCATTTTCTTTTGGCTGAGGCACTTTACTTATTTACAGAAATATTACTCTAAAAATAAATAAATAAATAACTAAACAAACAAATGGAGTAAGAGCAACCCCAAAAGTATGAGCAGCCTCCCAGTTTGCCTGTGTGTAAAACTGGCCCAGGAAAGTGACTGCCATGAAAAATAGAAACTATTTTAATGTTCTAGACTCTGCAAAAGTAATTTGCATCTGCATTTTTACTGACTACAATGGATTTCACATGATTTATATACATTAAGTTTTCATTCTGTAGTTTATGTTGGTAAATAGGTTGAAGTTTAAAACAAAGAATAAATATATTAGTTAATGGTAAAGATCAGTATTATGATAGCATTTTGTTTATTGTCAATTTACTAGTACTTAGATTTTGCATGCTAGGACTTGTTTCTTCCTAATTATGCACTTCTTTCTATGCTTATTCTGTATTTCATATCATATGTGTACTATTTCTCACTGCCCAGATCATGGCTGAAAAGGTTACTGGGGCAGCTTGCCCGTCACATGAATGAATAATAATTAAATAAATAAATGATCATGGTACTAAAACTGGAATGTAAGTTTGATGTGAAATGATTATGATTGTGGAGATAGACAAATGCAGATAGGTTCTCTTTGACAGACTTTTGGTATCTTATCAAGCACCAGCCTTCATTGAAATGACCAATATTGAAAATGAGGAAAGTTAGGCAGCCACTATGTTATTATTCAATTGTGTTTTTATATGTATTGTGGTATATATTTATTTTATGATAAAGCAGAAGGCAATGGTGCAGACACCACCAAAGGCACCAAAATAACTTTCTACACAAAAGGAAAATGTAGAATAGCTTTCAACAGTCGCAGAATACCTCACAAATGTGGTGACTGTTAGAATCAAAATCCAGTTATTCCTTTCTGTGTTGATAAGAGGCAGGACTCAAAGCCTGTAGCATACAAATGCTGTCCTGTAGAATCTCTCCCCTCTCAGTTCCTTCACAGGAAGATGTCCAGTTCTTCTCAGAATAGTCCTCAGAGCTATTTTTCCATAGTGCAGCATAATACCCAGAGCAGATGAATCCTCAGCTATAAGGGGCAAACCTATTACTCTTTCTTCACCATTAATTATAATTGTTTCTGTTAACTGAACTGTGCAATAATGTTTGCTGCCAGACACAAGAATGTATCAGTCTTCTTAATGTAAAAAGTCTCTTTACAATTATTGACTTAAGTTTTATATGCCATTCTACTGAGAACCACCAAAGTTTGTTACAATGACCTCCCCCCCCCCCCCCCCCAAGCAGGCTGATACCATTAATTTCAAATCTGATAGATGTTCTGGGAGACATAGGTGGGACTTCTGCATTTTAGTAGGTTGATCTGGATTTTTATTTCACCATGAATTTAAAAGGCTGCAAGGAAAGCACCCATCTACATTGTTTTGTGTTCCCATCTTTGTATCTATTCAAGAACAGCAGTGGGATATTTTCTGTAACCAGTGTAAATTCCAGTCCTCTGAGGGTATTATTATAATATCTAGGTAAGCAGCAACAGATATAACACGTGGTTTTAGGACTCTGTCCATTAATCTGTGAATGATTGTAGGGGTGCCATTTAACCCAGAAGGAAGGACGATATAATAAATAAAATAGGCATTCTCTCACATTGAAAAACATGTCTTTTCATTGGCTTCAGCCATTATAATGATCTTCCAAGATCCTTTTGTCAGGTTTAATGTGGTTAAGTATCTTGCCTTCAACTTTCCCATTAGTTCATAAACCCTATGGATTTTGGGTAGCTGTCAATTTCTGAAATTCTGTTCATCACATAACCCAGTTGTTCCATCAGTCTTTGGGACTGAAAGTGTGCGATTGTTCTAATCACGTTTTGTCTCCTCTATTTTGCCCATCTTAAAAACATTTTTTTGTACTTTCTGTTGCACAGCATTTCTCTGTGACTCTGATACTCTATAAGGTTTTAAGTTAACCTTTTCCACTGGAAAGGACTCAATATGGTGTTGAATCAGGTCAGCTCTGACAGCTAGTTCTTAACAGAAACTCCCTTATCTCTTGTTTTTGAGCATTAGATAATATATCATCTTCTTGAACTGCAGGTGTACAGGTCAGTTTTCTTTTTTCACCAGGCTTATTAGTTCTTGCTGATAAACTAACACAGACGCTTGCGTTACTTCCTTCGTAGGAAACAATGGGTATAGTTTTAACTGTTCCTAGTTTTTACCATTTTCTGGAATATCTCTTCTTACCATGGGGTTTAATGTCTGGGTAAAATGCTCCATTAAACTGTCTGGGAATAGTATAATGAGGTTTTTAATTGCTTGACCTTAAAGCATAGACAAAACTGTTGCATTGTTGTGGACACATAGTAGAGTCCCACCATCGGTGAATATTTCCTTAAGTGTATCTACTATGGAAGATAACAAGACTATATCCTTTGCTATATAGTTAGCATTACAAATACATAGGGGAAATAGCCTCAGGGTATTTAGTTGCATAGTCCAAAATAACCAAAATGTAGTGTAACTCATGGCTGGAATTTACCAATGGATCAGCAATGTCCATAGCAATATAATCAAATGGCAACATTGTGGAAGGTACTGAAATCCAATGATTTTAATGCAACTTCTTTCATGATTGCTGGCCAGTACAATTTTACTAGAATCCTGCTTTAGTTTTTCCCATTCCTAGATTTCTTCTAAATGACTGTGCTAACCTCATCACTAGGTTTCTGAATGGTTGGAGCGGTAATAGTTGGCTATCTGCTCCCTCTTTGTCCATGCTTAATCTGTACAATGAGTCATTTTGTAATTCTAAGTATGAGTAAGAAGTGGGAGCAATTTGTTCAACTTCTTTTACTACAGCTCTTGCTGTATTCCACACTACTCTGCTCAGTGTCATCTTAACACTGTGTTTTCTCTAACATTTATCTGGTTTGCCTAAAAGTCAGCTAACTCAAAAATTCCCACATGGTCAAACTGTCACCTCTCTTACCAAAAGGGATTCTGAGATCACAGTGTCTAACTCTTCTTCTAAGACACACAGATCATACCAACATTCTTAATTCATTGCTATCCCTAGCTTACTTATTTTTTTGTACCGTTACCTTTATAAACCTGATGCAGAGAAACTTCTTTCTTCCATTTGGAGTTCCTGCATTTTAGCTTAGCAGGATTACCAACATGTCTCTGTTCATTATTTTCATATCTCTCATACTTGTCTGCCTTTTTCTTTTCTCTCCTTCTTTAGGTTGCCCTCTTTCTGTCTCATTGTTAATGAGCATCACCATCTCACTTTCCCATTCCTCTCTGGATTGATTTTGCTCTGCGAAGCGTGTCTTAGAACAACATTCAGCACACAGAGCATTCACAAGTATATGAAGTGCAGAGGCCCCAAATACATCAAAGTCAATCATAAAAAATGGCCAACACTCCTATGAGAGGATAATAGTAGCATTTAATGCATACAAATACATGTGTTGGTGTAAAAATACACTAAAACAGAAAAAAACAAACCTGTTTCAGCCAACAGCCTTCTTCAGTGTTCATGAACTCATAGGAGTGCTGGCCGTTTTTTATGTTTGACTTAGAACAACATTTACACATTTATTTTCACTTATACTTATTACCTTATTTATAGATACTTGATATCTAAAGTTTCCCCTTACCTGAATGTTCTATTTTTGCATGGACTGCAATGGGTTTAGAATTCAGAAATGGCATTGTTTCTTCCTCTTTAACTTTACCATTGAAGTTTCTTTTTTATTGTTAAGTTTCTACTCTTCAATACTTACCTATTGCTGAGACTTCTCACTTTTAGTGAATTTTTTGAATTTGGTTCAGGTTCTACATTTCTATACTTCCTAACAATATTACTTTCGAACATTCTTTCACTAAGTTATTCCCTTGCTTCAGTTCTACTAGTCTTTTCTACTCCCTGCTTTGCAACACTTTCAGGCTGTGATATGTTACTGTGTACCTTTATTTCTTCTACTGTCTTTATTCACACTAGCTGTTCTTCCCAATGCATGTGCTGATATATTTCCTTAAACACTGAAAGCTCTTGTTTCTTCACTAACCTTAACCAAATTGCTATATCTTTGGGGCTGTCTAACACAATTCCTTTATCATTGTTAAACTCATATTATCTTAGGAGTGTGTCTGGAGCTTGCTCCACCATTATTCAAGGTTAGGTAGAGGTAGACCTATAGATTTATTCACTTGTTGGTTCCACTGACACATTAGTAAGGTGGTCTACTAAAAGGAATAAGTTCTTCCCATGGCTACCTCAAATCTTTGAATTAAGGAAAAGCATATGTTAATTGGAAACTATTGCAACAGGGCGAGTCATGTTCCCAGAGCTTGTATTTCTAGTTAAGTAATGGCATATAGTTGTTCTATCTATGTGAATACAAGCTACTTCAACTGCTTTTCTGATAAGGGTCTTCCTTTTACCCATATACTGTGCCTTTATAAGCATGACCTTATTGTTTGAATTAAGTAGTCCCAAGTAGTCCATGCAGTTTCCTGACATTAAGTAATATATTGCACCCAATTAAATTAGTTGTAGTACAAATAGCAAAAGACTGAAACTACCATTCTTGCAGGCAACTCATTATATTCTATAGGTATAACATAATTACTAGCATGCTTTTCACTGACTATATATAGTTACTAGTGCAAAATGCAACTCTATAGCCAATTATCCCAAATTTAGAAGAGTATACCTGGTGTTGATATTTTTGGTTTGTTGCCAGAAGCTGACATTTGCTTTACTGTTGGTCTAGAGGTCTCAGTTTTAAACCTATTTATGTGATAATCTATCTACTAATCCAACAACATTTTCAGTGTTGTTATGTTCATTTTAAAGCATTCAGTTTTATAAAGAAGCAGACAAACCTTTTAATATTTATCAATAACTAGCATTGTTATCATTTTAATTTTAGTATTCTGACCTTCAGAATCAAGCCACAATTTAAGTATGTGTTTTAGATAACATAATAGAATTTACCATTTTCTTAGGCAAAAATGTCCAAATAAGAAACATTTCAGCTTGTGTCTCAGACATAACATCACCTTGGATTATCACTCTCTTCTTTTTTTTAACCTTTTCTTAGTCCTGATAATTGGTTCAATCCATTTCCATGAATTCTTTTAAGGGCTCCCCAGTAAACTTTGATGAACCCTCCCAGTGGGCATTCCACTTGAAGCTACCAAGCATGCCTGAATAACTTCACCCACAGTCAATATTTTCAATGGTGGAGCTGCCTTTGGAGCAGATATACCTGTAGCTATGGTTTGCAAGAGTAGTTTGACTGCAGTCATCTTCACATTTAGGTAGGTACAATTGGGTGGACTCAGCTCAACAGCAGCAGTATGCATCACAGGACTGTCTAGTGCAGAGCAGCACATGAAAGATTTCTCTTCTGCTGGGGTAAAATTTTACAGACAGTTTGACCTAACGCAGGTAGTGTAAGATAAAGCTCAGAACTTTTACCATCAAGGATGCACCAAAACTGCCCACTGCACCCACCAGTTTCGTATATTAATGCAACAAATATCCAGGGATTATCTGTGTGTGTGTGTGTGTGTGTGTGTGTGTGTGTGTGTGTGTGTGTGTGTGTGTGTGTGTGTGTGTGTGTGTGTGTGTGTGTGTGTGTGTGTGTGTGTGTGTGTGTGTGTGTGTGTGTGTGTGTGTGTGTAAAGTACATACACAAACAGATAATGATATAGAGATATAAATACATAGTGATATTTCTTGATGATTGCTATGTGCTATCCACATAATACATAAATACTGATAATTTCAGTAGTACAGCTTTTATGATAACAAATTAGAAGAAGTCAGACCTAAATAGGAAACAATTTGCTTCATTTCTATGGCAAGTAGTAATATTTACAGCCTTTGCTCAACAAGATTCCTCAGCACAAAATAAACATAGTAGTACCAAACAGGCACTTTACACTGGCAAAACTGAGAAACAGTTCCAAAGTCTTTCATGTGCCTGCATTTTTGATAAACACACACTGACATATAAAAAGGGTTACAGCAACTTGTGGAATTCCTTGTCTTTCCACTGTAAGTATAATAAATCCAATTCAGAAAGGTTGAAACTCTTTCCTCAGGAATGCAGGCTTCTTTTTCACACTCTCAGACTGCCTTCTGTTTTTACATGAAGTCCCAGGGATTCATCCATGAATTCATTGTAGAATTAGAGGCAAGCAAACTTAACCACATTAGTAAGAATTGACCATAATATAGACACTGGAACAGCTGTGCCTCATTGCCTTCAGCATCTGTTTTCTCCCTGAAGACTCTGTCTCTGTCTGCTATCATATTCCCCCTGGAGTATATCTTAGGCACAGCAGTGGTAAGTCTTCCTTTTTCCATGGTCTCCCTGGAGCTCAACACCAGTCTGGCAGTCACTATACTACAGTAAGCACAGATTCCATTAATTTAATCTAAAGCAAAAATATCTTGCTGGCACAAAATATCTAAAAATCAGAATAGTGAGAACATGGACGTTCCCCTTTCCTCATTGTTGTACAGTTCTGGTGTTGGTATATATAAGTTGTAGGGACTGTGTAGGGGGTCAGTCCCCACATCAAATGTGTAAGGAGTGTGTGTGTGTGTGTGTGTGTGTGTGTGTGTGTGTGTGTGTGTGTGTGTGTGTGTGTATGTATCTATATATATATATATATATATATATATATATATATATATATACACTTACAGTATATATATATATATATATATATATATATATATATATATATATATATATATATATATATAGATAGATACATACATACACACATGCATTATATATATATATATATATATATATATATATATATATATATATATATATATATAGATAGATAGATAGATAAAATTAGGTCTATGCCATAAGATCAAAAATGTAAAAGACTGGAAACCAAAATAAATTGTGAAATATTGAAAGTATTTTTATGTTGGGGGGACAGGTCCCCCAGCACCCCCACACCACCTTTTATATATACCAACTCCGAGGTCACACAACAGTGAAGAAGGGGCAAATTCCCATGTTAGATATTTCAGAATTTAGATATTTTGGCTTTCACTCTTTTAATTTTTCGATCTTATGGTATAGACCCATATAATTATATATTAGATACAGGATAAGGACTCACTCGGAACCCCTAACTGTTACACTGAAATGAACCCACCCCCCTACAAACATAGTGAATGACTCAAATTCATTAAAACTCATCAAAAGCCATACCTTCCAGCAATTGCTATCAACCTTTTTAACCTTTTATCTCCAGAATTAGAGACAAAGCAAATATATTAGGGAAAAAGTTCCAAATTATGAGCACTTTTAAAAATGCAGGTACTATTAACTTAGAATTTCTCAAAAAGTGGGCAATTTTGGAACAGAAGGAACAAATTTTTGAGTCGAAATTGGAGGTGCTGCTGGAAATATGGGACAGTTAAGAGTCACACTTGCCAACACCATGGAGAAAATCATTGAGATCATTCTGTTTCCCCAAAGTATAACATTGAGAAAAAGAGAAAATGTACAGTAAGGGTGAAGGACATATCATATACCTGCAATCTCATAGTATAGATACACACAGAAAATGTTCTGAGTTGAGGTTGAAATGAGTTTGGCTTATTAGGTATCTTCATGGGTGCTTTATGTTTAGTACCAATTTATTGTAATATTTTTCAATAAGCACAAATATTTTTTTCCAAAAGAAGTACATTTACTTGTCAACATGTAAAAGAGACGTATCTTTTCCCAGAAAAATAAGCAGTGAAAAATGGCGATAGAAAATTCATTTGCAATAGAACAAAAATTTCAGTCTATTTGCTGCATTTGTGACAACAATCTAAAACAAGTCCACAAAGGTATTCACATAGCTTAACAGCCTCTCCAAGCTGCACCTTCAAGAATAAACATATAAATATGAAAAGTTTTTGATACAATGCAGTCTCTCTCTCCTCCATACCATAATCCACATGCATGGTTTTTGGAAGCAGTCTGTTTTACTTTCACATAAGATTTAATAGTCTCACACCAATTTAGCTGCAATGAAACAGTCAGTTACCAAAGTCCCTCCTGTATAATAGAGATATCCTTCAGATTCTCTGCTACCAGAAAATGTGTACTTTCCACTGAATTCTCTCCTTGGAAAAGATTTATCCAGCCATCTTCACCATGCATACATTTACAGATAATTGGTCTAGACTCCTCTAAGTTTTCCAACATCTTCTGTCATCTTAAGCCCTCTTTCCAACTAAATACGGTCAAGTAATCACTCAGATACATTCTCAAATGGATACTCAGGCAAACCGACTTAAAAGGTTATGCCTCATTACTCTGTATTATTGTCATAGTTTTGTAGGTAAGAACTAAGCTACCTACCTTTGTGGGCCATTTTAAGCCTAACCAGTTTCTCGTTTGTTTAGAGATTGGCCTTACCTATCCCATAGTTGATAATTATATATTGCCCCTAATGAGGATAACTGGGATCATGTCACAGATAATTTGGGATAAACTTTGTTTTTTGTGGAGAAGGAGTCTGTTACAGAGCAGTGGTATCATCTGGGAGGTATACATGTCCCTCCAAACCATTTTGCTAAAGTTGCAGAAGACATTTAGATCCCTTGACCAAGTATTTCTGATGCCATTTGACCCACTGATGTGTAATAAATCCATCAGCACTGGGTCAGAGGATGCCTTATATGCCAGATACAGGTCACGTCTTAGCAGTCTGTAGGATACTGAGTATTGTGGCAGGGCTTTGAGTTGGTCCAGGCAGGACATGTTGTTCAGGCCTTTTATACATTCAGTAAAGTATCTCTGTGGGCATTCCAGTTGTTGCATGTGCCAGGACAGATACATGCCAAAGGGGCATTATATTCAATGACTGACCTTATGAGTTCTGAGCAAAGGGGATCAACAACATCCCTAGATCTAGACACAATCTCCTTGTTTTTAAGCTGTGCAATATAGAAAGGCTTTCTTACAACAGTAGACATATGTTGATCAAAAGTTAGGTAAATTTATATATATATATATATATATATATATATATATTTATATAAAATATATAGTCATACACACACACACAGACAAAAATACGTGTGTGTGTGTGTGTGTGTGTGGTTGTGATACTTAGTATTCCAATAAAATATTTCTTATAGGCATTTTGATATGTATTTTACACATATTTTATCACTGGTTTAGTGAACTATGTGGTCGCTATTTTTGGGGCCTTTCATTAATCAAAGGTGATTTAGCATTTACAATAATGATTATTTTTTATATATTTTTATTTGCTTATTTTTTAGTTATCTATTTATTGTTCCCTACCCCACCGGAACCCACAAACCTTTCTTCTTGGCACCATATGTGATGCATTCATTTCTCCCCACCTGATGTGAGAGTCCTCTGGCCCATCCATTTCCGTCAGGGGGTGCCATCATCCTCTTTGGGGTTAAGGAAATTTAACTTTTGTCTGTAAGTTGTGCTTACACCAGAATACACGTGAGTGCTTCCATGTCTGAAGTGCCTAGTTTGTGGTGCTGTGTTCTGCTTGAGCAAATTCAGTCATTGTGGTCTTTATGACCCTCCCACATTAACCAATCAAAGCTCCTCCCCATGAGGTGAGCAAGCCAACATCTGCCTCTGCACTCCTATCTTTCCCAGTCAACTCCTATAATGCCTAATTTACTAGTCAAGCTCAGGTCATCTGTCACACAGCCCTTTGGATGGAGGTGGCAAAATGGAACAGTTGTTAGCATTACTGCCTTGCAGTGCTTGGTTTTAGAATTTAATTAACAGCTTAATGCCTTCTACCTGTACATTATCCTTATGAACATACATGTTTTCACTAAATGATGCAGTTGTCTTCCAGATGCCAAGGATATGTGCAATAGTTGAAATAACTTTTGTTCAAATTGCCTGTAAGTGTGTCTTATGTTAAAGTAAGTGAGTGGTGCTTCCTGCAATGGGTTGTATTTTGTTTGTGATAAGTTCCTTTGCCTTGCACCTTCTGAGGAACAGGATTGGATCTGACTCTCCCCTAACCATAAATTGAAGTGAATTGAGCAGGTAATCAGAGAATGAATCAATCAGTCAATCAATTAATCAGTAAACATTTTGAAGAAACAGCTCAAAGTCATTTTGAAAAATCTTTTTCACAGCAAGACATAGAAGTGTAGCTACATTTTTTTCTTGTAGTGGTACCATGAAAATCAAATTCTGGTGCAAAAATAGTGAAAACAAAACAATGCTACAAGTCTGTAAAGGAATAATAACTTGATTAATTTTTAATATTTTGCCTGAAAACACACAAATTTCTTAATTTCTTCTTAAGTATGGGCATCTCTCACATCCATTTATTATGCCTGATGAGAGATGCCTGAATTTCACACATGCATGTGTACTAGTTTCTTCCTATGTATCATTTATTAATTCACTCCTTCCTCTGCAGGGGTCTGCTACAAGTGTTCACATACAGTTAGCTTGTGACACATTTCCTTTTGACCACTTGTTCACATTGGCAAGTGCCCTAACTCCCATTAAACAATTTTCAGTGCACTACCGCTAAGCTAACTGCGCCAATCAGAACCCTGACCCTAACCCTAAAACCATCTCCCCTAACTCTGAGCAAATTTCTGATCCCCTCCCTAACCCTAACTCTGAGTGAACTCCTGATCAGTCCCTAACCCTAACTCTCTAAGTCAGCTCCTGATCGCTCCCTAACCCTAACTCTAAGTCAGCTCCTAATCGCTCCCTAACCTTAATTCTAAGTCAGCTCCTGATTGCTCCCTAACCCTGAGCCTACTCCTGATCACTCACTAACCCTAACTCTGAACCAACTCCCGATCACTCCCTAACTCTGAGTCAACCCATGAACAGGCCCTAACCTTAACTCTGAACCAGCTCCCAGTCGCTCCCTATCCTTAACTCTGAGCAAATTCCTGATTGCTCTCTAACTTTAAGCCAATTCATGATCACGCTCTAACCGTAACTCTGAGCCAGTTCCTGATCTCTCACTTATCCTAACTCTGATCCAACTCCTGTCCTGTTGCTACCTAAATGTAAAATCCCCCTCTCCTCCCTAAACCTAAAGCTCATCTCCATGTTTCCTTTTCCCATTTGCCAGTTCCGCAATGACACCATGATGGCATCTGACCACTGTGGCAGCTGTGGCCATGAACTCACGTTTGAGCTTGAACAGGTCCTCAGCCAGTGAGTGGATGAGGAAACAGCTGCTCAAGCCTATGGCTTTGAATTGCAGGGTTTTGAGCAGATGGGGTGTAAGTGGCTTAATGCTCTCATTCTGCAGTCACTCTTGGCATTGCAAAATACTTATTTCTCCTGCCATAAAACACCAGCACTTGTAATGCCAATACTATTTATGTCGACTGCTATATGTGTGTAACCTAATTCTGTATTCCATTATTAACTGCAATACTGAAAGCTGTGTTAGTAACCGTTTATGTTTATTGCACTTGATTGCATTTAATTCCTGTCCCACTGTATAGTAATTCAATTATTATAAAATAAAATAGTTAACTATAGAAATGAAATGCTTACAGCACTTTTACTACCTATGTATCTTGCCAGTACACTAGACTTTTTAATATTGCTTCGGGTATTTTTTGAGGCATCAATAGTATCATCTGTTGTCTAGTTCATGTGGATCACTGCTATGCAACTAACATGATCTTAAAACTATGTAATTTACTGGAAGTTTTCCTTTGTCCTGTCAGCCAGTACAAGCCTTAGTGAGCTGCTCTTATGAGACAAGATTGCATTACATTGCCAGATTATGTGCAGGATGTTAGAAATGGTGTAACTCAGACGTGTGGTTAGCTGCACATGTTATAAGGATTCTCACTCCAGCTGTTTAGAGCAAGGCTTGAATCACTTACTCATAGAAATTCTAGTTTTGGCTTTCAATGGGAATTTCTGACACACCATGGAATTTACTGGTGCTTGGGGTGTGAAGTAATTACATTTTCAAACTGTCTAGCTTGTTTAAAGATTCCCAAAGCCCACTTAAGTAATATGATTGCTGTAACACTCCTCACACAACATTCACAAGTTTATACTGCATGGGATGTCCAGATAATACAAGTGCTATTGTTGCAGTACTTATTTTTCATAAAAGAAGATTTAAAATATAAATATGTTGGTTCATTTAGTCTATCAAATGTCTCTATTAAACCACAGTTTTTCAGTCTTGGCTGATTTTTATTTCCTATTAAAATTATCACATGCCTGTTTCGTGCAAATCTACCCAGGGGCTCAGTGGTTACAAGTTCTCACTGTCTGTGTGAAGTCTGCATGGACTTCCCACTTTTGTTCTGTTTCTACCAGGTAGTCCAGCTTTCCTAAAAACATGCTGCTTGGCTGCTTTAAAAATGGTCTCTACAAATAGCATTTATAATAGTATTATGTATTAAGTATTGTATCCCTGCAGAATATGTGATGTTGCTCCCTCACACCCAACACAGCAGTTTTCTCATATAACCACTTTAACAGTAGGTTATCAATGGTATATCAGCTATCCAGAAAAACTCAGGGCCCTAACATAGAAACAGAGCACACATTGTATGTCTCACTTAATGCAGGAATAACAACGTACATATGTATGCTTTTGATTGTGTGATGAATGACTACTCTCTGTCTGGCAGTCTGTGTGGCTCAGTGGACTAGGGAAGTTAGCATGGGTGATGGCACTGATGGTTCAAATATGGAGGTATCCACATCTTTCGCATGTGAGGTATTATGTTGGGGTTGTCACAGGCTGTCAGTCTGCATGTGGTGTAACATTATGAACCTCTGTCACATATTAATTACATCAGACAGCTGGAGAATGCCATGGGCATTTTGAGTGAAGTGCAGTACTGCAGAAACAGGGAGAGATGTCAGTGTCCGTAACACACAAAATCCCGGACTGGAGTGCAGCTAGGTTTGGCCTGGAGTTACTTTATAACTACTGACAGTCCCACTGGGCATGCCCATACACTTAGTTAAACTGAGAGCAATCCTGTTGCCCCTTGATCAAAATGACCTGTTATGTATAGATATGTCTATACATATATATATATATATATATATATATATATATATATATATATATATATATATATATATATATATCCGTCTGTCACTATCTCTCTCTCTCTCTCTCTCACATACATAATATATGTATCTCTATGTAGTTTCAAATAGATATATACCTATATATATATATATATATATATATAGCTATATACATATATAAAAACATACATCTCACTCTCTCCCCATATATCTATAACACATATAAATATACACACACACACACACACACACACACACACACACAGCTACTTGTATGTATATATATATATATATATATATATATATATATATATATATATATATATATATATATATATATATATATATATATATATATATATATATATGTATATATATATATATATATATATATATATATATATATATATATATATATATATATATATACACACACATCACTGTTATATACAGAAATTATGTGCGTGAATGTCTGTATTGTCCTACATACCCTAATACTGGTGAGTGACACTGCTCTATCACATATCAATAATGTTGCTCAAAGAATCCAAAATAAGGGCTCAACAGTACATAATGCACTTACCTACAGACCCCTGTGCCTACTGGGTGTCACCACATAGACAGCAAAAAGTGAGCAGGTGGTGTAATGTATAATGCTGTCTATGCACGCATGGACAGGGCACATTGTCCCTGCTCACAGGCTTGCCCATCCAAGTGCAAACAGCCACATATGGCCATAGTGGTAACTGTAGATACATAGCTAGGATAATAACAGTTATCTCACTGCTAGGATACTACATACAGATAACAATATGAAGCAACATCACTCTACAGACCACAGATGCTGTTCAACACAAGCCTAGTTTGCATAATCCACAAGTAGTTTGCCTGCAATCACATATAAAACAGACATCAGCCATGGCACATGCAATAACTACTGTGAGCTATAGTGTATAAGACTAGATAGGTAGGGGTTCTAATCTCACTGCAGGCCACTTGGTGCATGTACTTGTCTAAGTACACAGACTACAGAACTCAATAACTTATGCAAGTGTCTGACTGTTACAAGACTGCAGGTCATCTTATAGTGGATGACATCAGCAGGCCATGTTGGAGAGAATATGTGGAGAGGCCTGCAAGAAATGGATGCATAGGCATGTGCAAGTATCAAAATACTGTCTATCTATGGCATTGGTGCAGTAACTGTAGGATACACACTTCTGCTCTTCTGTCTAGACACACACACACACACACACACACACACACACACACTTGAATGCAGTGAGAACAGAACCCCTACCTGTCTAAATACACAGAGTACAGAACTCAATACTTTACACAAGCACCACAGCAGAAGTCTGACATTTTCAAAACTACAGGTCAACTTATAATGGATGACAGCAGCAGGCTATGTTGGAGAGAAAATGTTGGGTGGCCAGGATAGGTTCATAGCTACATAGATTCGTGTGAGATTACTAGCCTAATGGCTCTATGGCATTTACAAGCCTAGTTGTGTAAAAACACAAGTACACTCATTTAGCATAGTTAGATCATCATTGTTAGCAGACCAATTTTCTGATCAGCACTGACTGACCCTGTCCATAAGGCATAGAGGTCCCACCCAGGGGTGAATTTACAATCACCCATACAGTTGTTAAGGTTGCAGTTGAATAGGGTCAGTGAGGAGCACTGCTTCACATGCACTGAGAGCCTATTGAGGAGTGTCAATCATTGGGAGATATATCTGTCTCCCCAGCATGTTCTGTTTATGTCACAAGCTAGATTGAGATCTCAGGAGCAAGTTATTCTTGTTCCATTTGATTTTCAGATGCCTGTCATTTCCAGTAGGGCAGGGTCTGAGACTGCTCGGTGGGCCAGGCATAGGCCACCTGTCTTCAGCCTACATGATACTGAGAACAGTGACAGGTCTTTCAGACTTTTCGTGTATGTCATGTTTTGGAGTTCTTGGATTCTCCTGGTCACAAACCTCTGTGTTTTCCCCAGTTTCTGCAGGTGTCTGGTGAGCTACAGACAGAAGGGGTCTGATAATAGTAGAGTACAGAAGAGCTGTGACCTCACTGATCTTGGATGTGATGGCCTTATTTATGAGGTGCCCAAGGTAGAATGTGTCTCACCACTATGGACACATAATGACTGAAGTGTAGATTGCTATCAACATGTGTTCCCAAGTGTCACAACACTGTGTTTGAGCGTAGAGGGGTGCTATGTATATCACAATTAACAGGGCTACTTCATTGTCAAAGTGGACAATGATGCATTGTTTCCTTTAAGTTTCAGGCCATGTGTTTGGCACCAATCATTTGCCTGTGTCAGCCTCTTCTGTTTTTTTATCATTATTGAGGGACTCTATATGCCTGCATCTAGTTGACTGTCATCTGCAAACTTGGTAAACCACAGGCCATCTACCTTTGCCTGGGCTTTAGAGAAATAGTTTGCAAACAGTTGAGGGCCCTGCACAGATCTTTGTGGTATTCCATTGGTAAGTGGTCTAGTAGTGGAGGTGCAGTCCCCAACTTTGAGAGTGTGTGTTCTGTCAGTGAGCCACTTGGCTATCCATGTAGTAATATATGGGTTAATTCTCAGATGGGAGATTTTCTGTATGATACCTGAATGGAGAATGTTGTCAAAAGCCTTGGATAACTCATCATAGGTGGTATGTCCTTTATTCCTCATCCAGATCTCTTGGTCAGTATCAAAGAAGTCCATTAGGTTTAATAACCACAATCCACCCTTAAGAAAACCAAAATGGGTTGTGTCAAGTGTGTTGAAGGTCACCTATATCCCTGTGGATAAGGTCCATGCTGATTCCTTCCCTAGCCCTGACAATAAGGCTTTTTATGTTTATGGGTCAATAATTCTAGTTCTGCATGTTACCAGATTGATGTGCATTGCATATCACATTTGGTACTAATTTCTATAGTGTAGGTCATATATGTGTGGAAAAATTACTGAGACACCAGGTTTGCAGTGCTTGGGGGGAGGGAACACATGGCTGTATTGTAAATATGTATCATATTGTTATATATGGCCTTCATTTTGTTATGTTTTCACATGAAAATTCATGTTATAGATAGGAAATGGACAGTAAACAGCAGTAATACATAATAATATTTACTTTTCCACAGTGTGGCGAGCAGCAGGTTTGCGTGATGGTTGGCAAAATGTTTGCACATGCAAGATACTCATTGCCAATACTATCCATGTTTGCACATAGTTAAGCAGTGGGCAAATGCAAGCCACATTGCTAAAGTCTGAGAGTTAACAGTGAGTCTATGAAACACACCTGCTGCTTAACTGACTATGCAGCAGCAGGTGTAAATGCATTGACACATTTTTTTTATCCCAGATGATACTGAGTTCAAATCCAGGTCTATCTAATACTTTTAAATATTTTTAAATAAATAATGAGAAAGCAATGAAATGAACTCTTTATAGTACATGTATTACTGTGTGTTGACATAGTGCAGTGGGGTTAAGTGGCATTGCATGGAGGTAACCACAGCATTTTGCTCCACACAAAATATAGAGTCTAAAAAGTGAAGGGATCCATTGCTTTTTCTGCTACTTATGTGTGTTGTGTGTGATTCTATTTTTTGACAGAATTAAAGGTGTTAAAATGGGGTAGATACAAACGTTGTGGAATGGGGAGTAAGCAGGGGGAAGAGCAAATGGAATGCAGTACAGGAATGTGCAAGAGGGAGATAGGACAGAACATAGCTATCCATTTCTTTAATAATGTAAACTGAAAATATGTGCAGAATATTAATTGAATTTGGACTGTCAGCTCCACAAAGAGGGGTAACAACAATGCAACCATGTTGTATAGCCAATTGCACTGAATCAAGTGTGTGAAATGGAGAACTATGTATGGAAAAATGTTTTTATTTTCTTTTTTTGTAGAACAGGTGACCGTTTTTTTATTTCAGTAAAAGAGGAATATTGGGGAAGGGATGTAGGTATGTCTGGGTCAGGTAAGTTGGGTAGGTGAGGAATCAAATGCAAACATACAAGACAAACAAGACAAGAGACAGGGACAGTGATGGACACAGTAGGTTGGAGGACACAATGATTGGGGTGAGGAAGGTGACAACACAGGCTCATGTCCATCAAACTTGGGAGACAGTGAGAATCAAGTCCTCACCCACTGTACTGTCAACATTGTCACCTTATTCCACTGGTGCCTATAGTGCTTGATGCCTCCTCCTCCTATAGACCATGAGCGACAGCAGCCTCTCCATGTGATATAGGCATACACCAATGGTGCAGAGTATGACCCTGTGCATCATCCCTGGCAACTCACTGCAGGTGATGAAATCACTGTTCTGCCACTGCTCCCGTAGGGTACCACAGCACTAGATTCTGAAGCAGTATTACCTGAGGGTACAGGTAGTGTAGGGGCAGCACAGGCAGTGCTGCCAAGTTGGCTTCCATATGTGCTGGACATCAATGCTGGAGTCAGTGGAGCAGGAGCAGGCTGGTCCACTGGGGCGGCCTACCTCACTATGTCAGGTAGCATTTAGTGATGTTTTACAAATGGATGCCACGGAGACATTCTGATGACACATAATATAAAATAAAAAAGAGAGAGAAGAGTTGGGCTAACAGAATAAAAGAGATAAAATTAATACCATCATATGTGACATACAATGCATTAATACAATTATACAAATCTTTTATCTGAAGTATTACATTTAAGTATACCTCCTAACAGATACATACTATATTACAGATTGCTGAACTTAATCCTTGAAATGTGCATATACTGCATATGTGTGTGCCCCAATTATACAGATTACAGTTTAGAGCAGGGCATTTGTGCCACGTGTAGAGTTTTTAATTTAATGTAAATATTATTAAAGAAATAACAGTTTGTAGTTGTGGATTGTGGTATTTGACCCCACAACCTCTGACTGCAGTCTCTTACAAGTGGATTGTACTACAGACTAATGTATGCACAGTTGGTTTTATAGTTGGGATATGCATGCTCAATTTGATACAATTCTATAAAATATCAAAAAAGATATATTTAACTTTTAATGCTACAGTAACACTTCTGTTCTGCTGCATATATACCACTTGCTTCCCTCAGTTTCTCCAATCAAGCAACATGAGCTAGCCAATAGAACCCATGCTCCCTGGCAGCTGGGGAAAAAAAGATAAAAGAACTGAAGAGCATTATGCATACCAGTCTGGGCTATATTAAGCTTTCTAGGTCTTACAAATACTCTCTTAATTTCATGCTAACACAGCTGTGGGATGTCCAGTCTCAAATTCCTGCAACCAATGGTTGAGAGTATCCCTTTTTCTCCTGTGTAGGTCATTACAATTATGCCTACATTGCTCTCCAGTGTGTGGGTACGAGTAGCACTGCATACAATCTGGGTCAAACTATTCCACACCTCAGACCTGTACTGGGGGCCTGAATAGTTCCCCTCCAGAACCCTTTACCTGTGGTGATTTACCAGGAGTTCAATAAATATCCTGGATACCCCACCTCTGTTCCATAAGCCTGGCACCTTCCTCACTAATGCCAGCCATGTCTACTCACAGAACTAGAGCAATGGAAACTGATGCTTTCCTGCCAATTCCAGTTATCATGTTTACTGGTAGAGTGCAAACCTGAGCAATGCGTTTGCACAATGTTAAGTAGACAGCAGAAGTGCCAAGCAGTGAGGAATTAAATAATTGCAACTGGAAGGTTAATCTGACACTTGGCCTTAGTTTGAGGAGTGTCTACTGATGTTTCCTGGAAATTTATATTGGAAATTGGAAGGTAACCATTAAGTGAGTTAGGTTTGCAAACATGCACTGGGGGCATAAATGTAATGACCTGACACATTTGTTTTTACCTTTATATACTGGGGAAAATTGTTTTTTGCACTGTGGGATTCAAACCTAGGCATAAAGGACAAAACATTTTCATCACCAACATTGATTTTTCATCTGTGCCACAGAAAAAGTGCCGCTCAGATATAGTCAGGAATCATACATGCGTGTGTGACCTGACAAGGTTATTGGATATAGATCCAGTTCTGTATGCATCTTAGGTAATTGTGAAGATCATACAAGTCAAATAGCAGAGTTATACTTACAGAGCAATAGTACGCAGTATACCCTCAATCATACATATGAAAACACAATAATGGTGTCTCATCCCTCATACATATTATTCACATCAGCTCCACTGTCTAAAGTACTTTAAGTGAGAGTGAATTTAATGGGAAGTGGAACAACAGCAAAAGTGCATGGAATATCCTGTATTAGAACCCAGTAGCATCCTACACTTACACCAGTTTCCACAAGAATGTTAAGATAACACTTGCCTATTTTTCAGTTCATTGCTATAAACTGCAATGTCACAACAGTAACAAAAAAGGCTGCCCAACCTCTACTAGAACCAAGAACCACCTGTACTCTAACCGCCATGCAAAGCCACTTAGCAGGTTTGTGCAGTGCCCAACAGAATTAAGTGAATGTATCCAGTTTCTATTATTGGCTGCCTGGACAAACCTGACATTCATTTTCCTCTGTTTCCCGTTATTGTGCTTAGCTGCGTATTGTGCAAACACTGCCCCCACCCCAAAAATAAAAAAATAAAATAAAAATAAGAAAGAAAAAAAAAAAACAAGTAGTTGAAATAAGGAAAAGCAATCTATGACATGCACACTATAAAAGAACGGTCCACAAGAGATATTCTATGGGTTTATATTAAGTCAGTAAAAAGGCATTACAGTGAATGCCATTTTGCTGACCATATAGATCGAAAGTTGACAACAGCAAAAGCTCAGGTCAGCAATTTTTTTTCCCAGGGGAAAAAAATCACTTGGCCTGAGCCATGACATTGCCCTTTACACCAATGTAGTGCGATCTTGAAGTTGGTATATTTAGTTAGGGGGGAGGGGGGCACAGCCCCCATTGGGGGGTGTAGGGGCAAAGCCCACCACTCTGCAATGTTTTAAGTGGTGTTTTGTTGGTCTACCAATTTTTTCCCTGGGAAAAACTCGGTGATGTGGGGTTTTGCTGTTGTCAGCTTTCGTTGAATATGTGTCAGCAAAATGGCATTCGCTGTAATGCTATTTCGCTGACTTAATATAGATCCATTTCTACAGAGATATGGATTTGAACTCTCTCTCCATTGAACCTTCAGAGCAAAGGAGGGTTACCTTATCTCTCTTTGCCACACAAACAGCTTTGCAACAAGGAACTGAAATAATTCTGCATACAACCAACTGCAAAATCATCTGCAGTAATATGAAGCCATACCACTGTTATTTGTACATTTATTATTTTTAGATATGGTGCACTGAATGATCACACAACCATTTATGATTATTGCTTGCAAACATACAACTCTGTCTTACCTCTCTGTGTTTGTTGGTTATTCTTCTCTCACTTGACCATTAATCTAAGACATGCAGTCTGTAAGCCATTCTATATCATTTACCTTAAAATGTGTGAGAATACTAAATGGAAATAATATCATATATTGGGTAGTGTAGTGGATAGCATTGTCACATGACAGCAAGAAGTTCTCTGGTTCAATTCTCAGATGGGGTGCCTTCTGTGCAGAGTCTGTATGTCCTCCTTGCATTTGTGTGGGTTTCCTCTAGGTGATCTGGTTTCCTCCCACACTCCAAAGACATGAATCTGAAGTGTTTCTCCCCAGGCCTCTATTGAAAATGGGTTCTTTCACAGTCAGACTTTTCCAGTAAACAAATGTTAAATAAATAAATAAAAATATGCAGCTGCCAACAAGGGGAGGTTGGATGTTAATGAAAGGAACCTGTGAATTGTGTGCTGCTTACTTACATTTTCAACTTTACATCTAACACTTTATAAGTCTAACCTGACACACCCACTAGATGTGGGGCAGCCTGCAGTGCTGATGTATTTTCCTTCTCCCAATCAGTAATCTTTCACAGTTGCACTCCATTAAAAACAAACACTGAGGGAGTGCCTGTACTATGTTTGCATTTGTTACATGGAGACAAGTATTTGGGATTCAATCAGTTCACATCTTATTTGCATCTTCACAGTGCTAACAGCCCTAAAGCCACACCATATAAAGAGGCAACCATGTAAGTAGGAAAACTTATGGTGAGGAGACTTGTTTATGTGGAGAACACAGAACAGGGGCTATTACTTTGGGATATAGCTGCACATAGGACACCCCGACCAAAAATGTGCAAAAAGGGGTTGAGGATGGATGGATGG
Source organism: Protopterus annectens (assembly GCF_019279795.1). Classification (NCBI taxonomy): domain Eukaryota; kingdom Metazoa; phylum Chordata; order Ceratodontiformes; family Protopteridae; genus Protopterus; species Protopterus annectens. The sequence goes on along the minus strand of NC_056744.1, from coordinate 212,446,173 downwards.
ATACTGCATATGCTGGAATGTAAGGAAAATTGGTTCGAAAAAACAGCAAACCAGTCCACAAAAAACTAAATAAAACTATTTATTCAACTGTTTTAAGCACTTTTCGTAAGCCTGATGGCAAACTTCATCAGAAACAGTTACAAATACAATAAAACTTTCTTTTAAAAGAAACAGATGATTTACATCAACCAATTGCATCACTGACATAGAAGGAAGCACCTTAAATTTAAAGTGACACCTACGAAACCAAAAGCAAGACATCATTAATGTTTCAACATACCTAGAGAGTGTGCAATCACAATACTCAATACTTAGCAATTATAAAACCACTCATACATCCTAACAATTATCAGTTTTTATTATTTTTAACTACATATAACTTCACCTATATAAACTTTTCAATTTAAGAATACTGCTGATAGAACATGTATCGTTTAACCCAGGATAGATATAGGTATTCAGCCTCACTTGCCAAGTTAATTCAAGTTCTTCTAATTTTAATGGTCTAGGACCACCCCTACTGTCATGTTTATCTTGTTCAATAATAATAAACTTAAAGGCATGATCTCTATTGTTGTAAATATGCTTAGCTAAAGCATTCTCTAGTTTACATTTATTGATAGCATATTGATGTTCGTAAATTCTGTTGCAAAGCCTACGCTCTGTTTTTCCTATATAGAAAGCGGGACAGAATTTACACCTAGCAAGATAGACAACAAAACTTGTATAACAATTAAATCTGCCTCTAAGTTTATAAGTTGTGCCTTTGATCTTAAACACATTAGTAACTTACACAAATTTACAGTAATTGCAGTTTTCACACTTATTCATCCCATTACACCATGACGCTGGAATGTATTGCTGTTCCAAGGTGGTCTTAAGGTTCTTACCTCTTTTGAATGTAACTCTAGGGGACTCTCCTACTTTGGAATAGATGTTGGGATTCATCTTAAATAAATCCCAGTTTTTTTGTAATATACCAATACATAAGTAACTGTATAGTGTATATGTAGTAATGAAGCTTAATGTTACATTCTTAACATCTTTATTCAATGTTCCACTACTAGTGTCAGAAAGTTTGTCTATTGCATTAGGTATACTAGAAGGAGTCAATGGGGTTTTAACACTTAAAAGTGGTATGTACACCTTGTCGTCTCTCTTGTCTTTAACCTCTTTTATAAGGGCATCCAAGAGTGGTTCCTTATTTCTTCAGTTTGTTGCCTTGTTTCAGTTCTCAGTTTGTTATATGCTGGAATGTAATTAAGAAAAATCAGAAGCAAAGGCTTTTACACTTTTATCTGTATGCATTAGTTAGAAGTGTACTGATGCCATGGACATGTTTGTCAAGACATTTCACATGTATACATGATTGGCAACACCTTAAAATGGAATGTTCTGTGATAAATCTGTAGACATGTTTCAGGAACATTTCAGTTAATAGCCCTTTTAGCATTTTAAATATGTTTTTTTACCAAAATGTGTCATTTGCTTGTTCTTTTGGGTGGGGGGACAAAGCTGAGTTACTGTTATGGCACAAACAAGGATGTGTTGCTATTGTTACTCTCCCTTTTTGCTTCCAGCCTGTTTGTATTTCCAGTCTCTGGACTGTTTTATGTTTCTCCAGTGGGTAATACTGAGTGGTTACCTTTACTGTTTAATCTGGGAGCAGTTATTGTGTAGTTATCTGATACTTATGTGTACTATCCTTCTGTTGTCTTTTAGGATACCTGGAATTTTTCCACCCAGGCATGTCAATCCTCAAAGACCACCCTTCTCTGATGCTGAAAAACAGATTATTGTTGATGCTTTTAGGCAACATGGTGCTTTCCTGCTTGAAAGGGGACGGCAAGATATGTTACACAGAATGCAGACCTGGTGGCAGATTTTCAGCGATGTTAATGCCGTGGGTGGCCATGGCAGTACATATGAGGAAGTGTGCCATAGGGGTACTGACATGATGACATCTGCATGGAAGAGAGCAGCAGCAGTGGGCCTTGAATGGATGGGTATGGGGGGTGCCTGCTACAAAGCCCCCACTAACACCAAATGAAGAGTTCCTGTCCACTGTCAGGGACCCAGGCAGCTCCCAGGAAATTGCAGAATAGAAAGTCCTCAACATCAGTGCAACTGTTTCAGGGACAACAAGCATGTCCAAGGAAGAGCTTCCAGGTAGGCTTTTGTATCTCAATTGTTGAATACTGTTTTATAGTAAAACAATTTTAATAAATATGTTCTTTCTGTTTAACAAGAATTTATTTTTTGGGGGGAGGACTGAAGATTGCTACAGTTAACAACACGTTCTGATTGATTAGCTTAGGTTGGAGTCATCATCCAAGTTCTTGTTGAATGTATAGTTACTGTACATATAAAGGGGTAAAAGTATTAACACCTGTGTTACTGTTAATTGTGATGATGTTGTCCTTACCTTTTGCTTAACTTCTTCCAGGACCATCTGGCTTGCAAAGGATACCCTCATCTGCAGTGGTAAGCCAAACATTTTTATGTCAGTACTGATGAGAATTTCAAATAAATATTTTAGTGTGTGATGTTGATGTCAGGACTGTTATGTCTATTGCTGCACTGTCTAATAGTGGCAACACTGTTGTTTTGTTAGCATATATTGGCATACGGTAGTTTAGGTATTAATTGTTCCTGTGTTTGCTGCTTATTATCACAGGTGATCCTGACAGTGGAAGTATGGGCCCTTTGCCATCTGATGTCACTGTATCAGCAGACTCTGATGATGATGGTGGCCAAATAAAGGCACAGTCAGGGGGTGCAGAGGTTAATTCTGACATTGATGTTGACATACAGCCATCTCTTACAATTCCATTGGACACAGCCAGTAGGCCTATGCCTACCCATTCCAGTGAGCACACAGATATTGTACAGGTGGAGAGCAAGACAATTGATCAGGGAAGTGTGGTTACTGCACCTTCAGTGCCTGTTGACTCTGGCCATAGTCAAAGTGTGGGCAAGGTGCCACGTAGCAGGGTAGTTAGGGGTGCTTGGAGGAGGCCTACTGTTCATCCTCCACCTGATCCAGGTGTCTCTTCCCATGCCTTTAAATGTATGTTTAGGACCATCATGGAGGCCCAGGCATGCTCCCATAGGTGCTCCAAAAAATGCGTAGGGTTGGAGATGTGGCACAGGCTGTCATGTGTGAATGCCTCCACCATGTTACTGATTCAATGGCTCAGATGAATGATGCATTTGAATGAAGATTGTCTGTGATAGAAAGAGAGGTGTCTGTGATGGAACGTCTGCTGGGAGGGGAATGGCATCCTTGTGGATGTAGGTCAGCAACATCATCTGCTGCTACCCAATGTGCCATGCATGATCATGCTCCCATAGTAGCAGTACTTCCACTGCTCCATCAATGGGTGAGCTGTCCATATCCAGATATAGCAGGCCATGGGGTCATGGTCTTGGGCATCCACATGAAGGGAACTCATCCATCAGGCATCAATCACATTCAGGCAGCAGCAGTGCATCTGACCATGGCCGTGGATGTGCCAATGTATCTCCTGGAAGAGCCAGTTCTTGTGGTCGGGAACAACAATGATGAACTGCCACCTCTGTCATGCACGGCTCACACCTGTTTGACATATCAAGACACAGGTAGCACAGAGCTTGGCTGTGTTCATGCAGACACTCACACACCAATTTCATCTGGAGGATCCCTACAGATAAGCTCACAGCCCTTACATGGTTCAGCCATGCAGATTAAAACTCATTTTGTCTCACTGACCATTTGTTGGTTTATCCTAATGTCTGCCTGCTTCTGTTTCTTACTCACACAGTCTCTGCTCTCACATGTTATAGTCATTTCTGTACAAATCTCCCACCTTTTACTTGCTTACACTACCAAGTAACAAAATGCAAGGATATGCCAGTCATTCATATTATTACACAATACACTCCACGTTCAACACTTACCTTGTAAATCCAGCAGTTGCAAAGGTTTTAGTTCAGGGCTGACCCTTGTCTGATGCAAAGAGTAAACAGCCTATACATAGAGAGGTAAAAATTGTGAGAGTTGCCTGGCATCAATGTTACTATATGTATATGTGTAGGAGGAAGGTTTTAGAGCCTTAGGTGGTGAGAGAGTGTGCTATGCATTCTCTCTTAGACACTGCAAGTGCATATTGAGCATGCCTACATCTGCCTACACCCACAGCAGCTGCTGGGTCCCTCTCTGACTCCTCATCTGCATGTGACTGTGTTGACCTTGGCATTGGTGGTGGGATGTGTGCTCTTTCCCCTTGTTGATCCTGCTGAAGCTGTTTTCTTAGGATGATATAGTGTAGCATGATACATACCATGAATATTTCAGTACATGTCCATGGATTGCACTGCAGGGCTCCCCCAGATGCATCTAGGCACCAGAACTGTGACTTCAGTAGCCCAAACACACACTATGATATTTCTGGTTTGACCGTATGCCTCATTATGGCATTCTTCATCAGGTGTGTGTTCATTTATGATGGGTGTCATCAGCCATGGTTCCCAGTGCATAACATGTATCCCCAGAAAATGACCCTGTGGGATATCCCCCCTAGTGAACATCTGATACAATTGGGAGGTGTGCCACATATGTGAGTCATGGTAACTGCCAGGGTTGCCAGCACACATGTTCAAGATGATTCCCTTGGCATTCAACATGACTTGGCAGTTAATAGAGTAGAAGCCCTTTCTATTTATGTAGAGCCTTCCCTGTTCCCCAGGCGGTGCCTTAATTTCTATATGTATGCAATGTAAGGCACCCAGTACTTCAGGGTAGTGTGTTACAGGGCCTTATCCTCAGGAGTACAAGAAAAATATATGTGGTCACTGCCATGTTGGAGCATAGCATTCAGGAATTGATGAAGGATCCTAGATTCTGATGCCTGTGATACTCCAGGCATGTCCCCTGCAGGTCTCTGAAAGGCACCTGTAGCTAAGATTCTAAAAACTGCACATACCTGTGTCTCCACTGGAATGGGTTTCCCCTCGGTTTGCCCTGGCTCTGAGTTGAGGTTGACAGAGGTTGCAGAGGTCCTGTAGCGTGTCTCTATCCAACATGTAGAGCTCTGCAATTTCCAGGTCATGTAGGTTGTAATAAGTTAACTGGGGTGTGAAAACTCTTCTCCTTCTTGGTCTTGGTCTACTAGAAGCAGCAACAGCATAGACTTCATCCTGTTGCACATACACATGAGTTAAAGCAGCAGCAGCCCCTAATATTGTTTATGTGCAGACTCCTTTCCGTGGCTGTATTCCAGTAGGTTTTGGATTTCACAGGGAAAACCAGCATTGAGTCTACACTGTTGTTTTATAGCTTGTTGAATAGCTCCACCATGTTGGACTGGTTGATTAGCATACAATTTAGCAGCTTATGCTGTAAGTAGCATGCCACAGTGTTTACCTTATTTGCGTGGCTCTACACACTGTATACAGCCACTTAGTGAATCTAAAACAGTGTGCTACCATGTGTGCACCACTAAGCAATGCACACATGGTGTAAATGGTTCATGTAGGCTTTATTGAATCTGGCTGAATATTATGCAACTGCAAATGTGTGACTTACATTTTCTTTTCTGTAGAGTACATTGAGAAGAAAATATTTAAAATTTTCATTGTTTGTGTCATTTCCTGTCACTCCTTTCCATTTTCTGATCTTTCTTTGTGTTTATATAACAAAAATAAATCCATTCTTTTCTTATTTATCTCAGTCAAATTCTGAATTTGTTTATTTATCAGACTTTTTCTTTATGTCTGCAATAAAACTGAAAGCATAGTTAGTGATGTCTAAAAAAAATAAAAGCATAGTTAGCGATATCTGTAAAGGGACTCAGTCACTGTTTTTCCTTCTCTTACAAAAGCTTTGCCTTCTAAGTCTCTTCCATTACACTCATGAATGCTTCTATTCTGCTGACCTCTTATTGGTCACTTATAGAAATGTATTCAGTGCATTAGCTGTGACTGTAATAACATTTTTCTTTGTGTTAAATCTAACATCATCCTTTACATTTTCATATATTATGTATGTCCTGATTTGACAACCTGTTTGTTGTTTTGTTCTATCAGCTTTTTGAGGGTACCCCATCACATAAGGATGGATATCATAACAAAAAAAATGAGTGCATACACAGTTTCTATATTACATAATTAAAAAACATAGTGTGTGATAACTGTGATACAACATACTGGGGACAGCTCAACATACACACACATTCCAGTCAAAAGCCAGATGACAAAAAACAGTACTTACCTTTCAGGATATGTATAACACTAGAAATATGAAAACATTACAGATGCATGGGTCATATCTCTCAACTGTCCAGAGTTTCACTGAATATCCAGATTTTTGCCTCATATTTTAGGTCTGTTCCTCATAAAATTTGTAGTTTTCTGGATTTTTGTGGCAAATTAGTCAGGATTGAATTCACTAAATAATGACAGGCATTTGAGTTTCAGACTTCATATTCTTCAGAAAATGTATGGTAACACAAGACCTTTAATTCTAGCAACTTGCTAGGTTTCTAAGAGCAATATTGAAAATGTGACCCTATTTTTGGGGCTTTGTTCCCCCCAATATTTTTGTCTTTGTCAAGATTTTTTCTGTTAAATGATTGAGAGTTATGAGATGCATACATATGTATTTGGCAAGTAAAATATATATTCTCAGAACATAAATCTAATTCTGTCTCCTCATCTCTAAACATTCTATCTAAAGGGTTTCTGCAATATGTTTTTAAGACATTCATATATTTGTGTAATGTACAAATACTCCTCTTGTCTCATCCTCTTATAACTATCAACCTTCAGAGGAGAGAAACAAGGATAAAGTCCTTCAAAATCAGGGACATCTAGCTAATATCAGAGAAAGCTAATTAGCATGCATTATACATACTTACTGATGTAGCAGGCAAATACTGCGGTGGTGGTGCTGCAGTAGCGTTGTCGCCTCACAGTTAAACGTTGCCCGTTGGATTCTCAGCTAGAGCGTCTTCTGTGCGGCGACATGCGTGAACGGGTGTTCCTTCGTTGAAGGTTGTGCGTTAGGCCCAGCAAGCCAGCACGTAAAACTCTACTGCCAATCATTAGCGGACCGGAGTTCCGCTGTGGCGACCCCTAACCAGGAAAAGCCGAAAGACACAAACAAACTGATGTAGCAGGCAGACATTTTCTAAGACAAGAAGGAAACAGTTTTTTTTTTTCATTTTGTTATTGCATCTTATTCATACATTTACAATAGCATAACTGCTACTGCAACACAGAAAGCAAAATCATATTGCATTATCTGAAAATGCTTTATATCAAAAATGTTCAATATAATATGTCATACTCTAACAAAAATGGACCTTGTATAGCAAGACATGATTCATTCTCTAGTTTGTCATAACATTACAATTCAAATAGAAAAAGTGCAACTGCTTAACTTATTTACTTTTTAGTAGCACTTAAAAGAAAATTGCACATTGGAACTGCAAAATATATTATTCATTGTATTATAGTTGGCATACAAACATTAAGAAATATTCACACTGCACTGGGAGAAACTGATGGATATTAAGTATGATCTAGATACGATATAAAATAGGTCTGAATGCAAATTGCAAAGACATTTTGTCTGAATGCTCATATGTTAAATTTTATTGGGAGAATAGGAATCAGATTATATGAGCTTTGATTTTATTTAATGCAGCTGTTTCTAAAGGTTTAAATTCTTATCAGATGCTCATTCTTTGAGAGAAAGATAATTACCAGAACAGGAAAAAAAGAATAATATTTTTTACAGCTTTTACAACTGTGACAATAAAAACAAAATGATGTAAATAAGACCAGAACAAATAAAAGTGCTAAATAGATGGACAAAAGTGTGACAGTTGTTGTTAAAGTTGCTGGAGAAATATTATAATCTTGATGAACCTTGTACATCTTCAAGAAATAAAAAGAGTGAGAAAATTGTCAGGTAAAATTCCTTTTTATATCATTGCTTTGGAATTTGAGAATGTCTTAAGGTGTTCTTGATCTTTGTTCATATGTTACAGGTACATTTTGTGCATAATTTTTATAGTTATAAAGTATATATTTAACACATTACAGCCGAGTGTGCCTCCAGGCATTTCTGCAATTAATTTGCTGGTTCATAGTTGCATTAATAATTCCAAAACCATGTTACATACAAGATATTGTTGGCTTGGATTTGTTAGCATTTATATTTCATCTTTGTCTAATGCAGCTAAAGAGATATTGGATATTATTTGTCTACCGTTTATTTGTAATCTAATCATTTTCATATTACTCTAAATATCTCAACATTCAGGTAACACAGGCAGAACTGCATAGTCTCATATGAAAGCTTACAGTTTAATGAAGAAAATCCTGCTGACAGTATGTGCTTTGCTTGAATAGTAACTGAGATATCATAAGCTGTTTATACAACATTACAAAATTAACATTCACTATCTTTACTCTGGCTTATAAAATCCAGTTTAAAGCATCAAACTGAATGAATGCCACTAATGTAAAGATTAATTTATCCTGACACATTTGCCATTTACAGTTTTCTAACACTTACGATTTCAGAGATAAAAATATTTGAACTGTAAGGTGATAACTTCATTTTTTAAAGTCTGAAATCACACCCACTGGGAGTTAAAAGTACTCACTCAAAAGAGCTGTACTGGAGGGAATGAGTTAAAAGTTGTAATTTAAAAATAGGTTGTGATTTCTGAGAAGAACTCTGGTTCACATGGATGAGGAGCCTGCTCCAAAGAACAGGAATTCTCTGAGAAGCATATCCTTCTCTCCAAAATGTCCTATTTGTGTTGCAAGCAAAATTTCGATCTTTTAATGAAGTTGTTCTGGTGCTATTTGTTTTGCAGATGTACAGAAGGTTCATCAAAACATGATCCAAGGTTTCCTTGTATGCCAGGCAAAGAACACCTATGATCATAGCCGGCCTTGGGCATAGGCCAACTAGGCGGCTGCCTAGGGTGCCGCTCTAGCAGGGGCGCTTTTCCAGTATTTATTTAATGTAGTTAGACCAGGATGGGGGCAATGGGTGGTGTAGTGGGGGGCACTGTGGAGCCCTTTTGCCTAGGGTACTAGCTGACCTAAGGCCGCTCCTGCCTATGATACTAAGTAAAGAGACAAGGCTTTGAGGTGATCAGTGTAAGACAGTGTTTTCTTTTTGTAAGGAACCTTTGTAGACATTACAGTTGTTGCATGGGTCTGGTCATACACATACCGACGGGGGCATTATACTCTGTGATGGGTCTGATGATGGCTGAGTACAGTGGTATGATGACCTGTTTGGTCCTAGATATCATGCCCCTGCTTATAAGTTGAGCAACACAAAAGGATTTTCCTACTACCTTGGACATATGTTGGTCAAAGGCCAGTTTACTATCTACATGAGCTTACAGATCCCTGACTAGTGAATCAACTTTTGGGGAATTTGATTGATGATGGAGTTACCTGGGGTGGCAAACTTCCCAAATGGTACTATAATGAATGTTTTGTTAATTAGTTTTAAGCCATGGCTTTAGCACATAACATTTGTCTGTGTTAGACCTTTCTGAAGAGTGTTCTCATCTTCAATGAGTACTCACCTTAAAATTATCTGTGAACTTCGATAGCCAGATGCCTTCAACATTGGTTTGACATCCAAGAAGTAGGTGACAAAGAGGAGTGGGTCTAGCACAGAGCCCAGGGAGACTCCACTGATGACCAGCCTGTTTGTGGAGGTGGCTTCGCCATTTCTAACCTCATGGGTCCTATCAGTGAGCCAACTAAATATCCAGCATGCTATAAAAGGGCATATACCTAGTTCCATAAGTTTGTTGACAATTCCCGAGTGAGGTATTACATCAAATGCTTTAGCCAGATTTAGCTAGGCATTATGAACAGTTTTCCCCTCATCCATTGCTTTATTGACCTTTTCAAAGAACAACACCTAATTCAGTATGATCTTCATTTGTCAAAAGCCAAACTGGGATGGATCCTACATCCTTGTTGATAATTTCCATGATAATTCTTTCCATGTCTTTGCAAATAACACTAGTCAAACTAATGGGTCTGTAGTTTTTAGGATCTGTTGAAGGTTCTCCCTTATGAAGATGGATGAATGTTATAGTCCTGCATTCATGTGGCACAAAGCCTGTTTTAAGACTGTAGTTAGATAATGACTCCAGGGGTTCTAAAAAGTCATATTTTAGACTGATCAGTAGGATTTATGGGATGTTATTCGGGTCTACTGAGGTCGTATTCTTGGCTTTAGTGAGTTTAGCCAGTATATGCTCCCTAGTTATAGTTGGTGGTATTATGTTTGAGGGTACTTTTTGGGGGACAGTTGGGGGCGGGGGGTAAATCTGGAATTGAATCTGTCTGCTAACAGGTTCATTATATCACCAGGTTTGGTGAATGTGGCACCTTTAACCACCAGCTCAGCAAATTGCTGTGTGCTGCTCTTCATGTTTCTGACATCACTAATGCTTATCTTTCATCTGGGAGGCTATTGTAATCAGAGCCGGAACCAGAACTAGATGATCAAGGCAGTTGTCTAGGGCCCACTGGCTAGGAGGGACCCCACGTGCCATAAAAACAGCTTACGTGTATTTGTTTTTAAGAGTGTTCTTCTTCAAGAACACCCTCTGCATTCGGTTGCACTCATCTGTTCCATTTGTGAGTGTGTTGTTGCACAGACTTCTTCCAAATTTCACATGAGAGGAATTTAAGTACAAGAGGATGTTCCTTTCTTATGCTTCAGTGGAATGTCTGGATGGACAGATTCTTCTACAGCAAGTAAAGTTCCATTCCTTCTTCTTGTGTTGCTCAAACAGATTCTTTAAGAGTCTGTGTTTGCATAAAATGTCCCAGCTAGGCATGGCACGGGATTCGTTAATTTGCTCAGGCTAAAATCCTGTACCTTAACTACAAGAAACAAGAGCCTGAATCCTCTACCCCATGCCCCACTTAGGGATAGCAGGTAATTTGTTAGTTTGCTCAGGCTCAAACCCTGTACTTCAGTTACTAGAAACAACAGCCTGAATCCTCTACCCTAACCACCAAACTGTCAAAAAAAAATCAAGTTTGAAGGAGTTGAGTTTCAGGTGCAGTTTCAAGCAGTTGAGTTTCTTTTGCATTTTACAAGGAGTTGAGTTTCAAGTGCATTTACAAGGAATTGAGGTTCAAGTGCATTTTCAATGAACTGTGAGCTTCAAAACAAGAGAAGTTTACTGCTGCTCATGCTATATCTGTTTACAATGTCTAACTATTTTGCTTAGCAAATAGTATTACTATTATAAAAAAAAGCTTTATTAATAGCACAACAGGTAGCATGCTAGCATTTTAATGCAGAAGGCTATGGCTTCTACTCTCACAGCACATAGATGGATTGCTGATACTGTGTTGTACTTTGGGGGGTGGGGGTGCTGCATTCCTGAGTATGTCCTCCTCTGGATATGATGCCTAGTAACAATGAACCTTTTGTCAGTTTTCCATCTATTCCTTACTGAATATTACCAGCTTACCATTTTTTTTAAATATAGGGTAGACAATTTATTCTTCAAGGGCAGCAGGCACTGAATTTGTAGATGAAACAGAAATATAAAGTTGTTTGCTAGAAGCAACCTCTTCATTAGTTACAGATATATTTAATACAGAATTATTCAGATGACTTTTACCTCTGTAGAGACTGTGCATATTGAGTGATATTGGTGGATTATAATGACAGAAGTTTGAGTAGACTTTTATGGTTGAAATTTTTGAATTGGGCAGTTTTGTCTTTATTGGTTTATACATTTTGTTTCTTTGCTTACTGGAAAAAATGCTCAAAACTACAAATTTAAAATATACTCTAACAAGTGGTGCTGTATTGTGCAAGGAATATAGTTTAATACAATAGTATGGTGAATCAAAGAACATATGCATGTATGCATGATCATAAAAATATGTGCAAGAGGCCTATGATTTGAAAACATCCCACAAGTAAACTTTATCTGCCACTGGCCAGATGCATTTTCTTTTAATGTGGGTTTCACTGCTGTTTCCATGAATGCAAGATTCAAGGGTAGAAAAGTGTTAATGCTAAGTTTATTTTCATTGTGAGACTATATCACATTGTTTAGCAGATGTCTATAAGTGTTTGTGCTATAAAATGTGTAATAAAAGTTTTAAATTAAATCCAAATAATCATTATTGAAGTAAAGCAGAAAACAGTACACACTTTGAGAGGTTTGAACAATGTTTATGGTAAATGGGGAGAAATAGCCAAGTAGGCTCTGATCCATTACTCTGCCTATGGCCCCATTTGACCATGATTCGGCTCTGATCATAACCTCATAGATGGCTGTTCTTGACCTAATTGGCCTTCTTTGTTGGCTGTTTAGTTTGATGAGAGAGTTTTTTATTTTTATGAGAATTACGCTTATCGGTTTTTACCATAATTGTTTTCTTTTTGTTGTTTATCCTGTTTCATTTGGGATACCACAAGGGTGGTTTGTTTCTGAGGCTAATCTTGGGCTTACTTCTGGTAGGCACAGCAGCCTCTATGCAGTCATTGACATGGTACTACAGAGTTTTTGAGAGCAATTCAGCATAGGCTGCTGTGTTTTCAAGGTCTGGAGGTGTATTCAGTTTTGACAAACAATCATTTAATAAAAGGTAGTTTGCCTTGGAATAGTTGCTAACTGTTACTGGTTTTAGTGGGGCTACAGAGTTGAGTTTTGATTTCAAAGGAGAGAGCCTTATGGTCAGACCTTACCATGCAGCATGAGGTCCAGTATTTTGGCACCTCTAGTGGGCATATTCACTATTTGTTCAAGGTTAATTTTATTTACAAAGTCTAGGAATTTCTCTGCCTGTAGATTTGAGGCCATGTAGGATTCCCAATCTATAGAGGAGTAATTAAAGTCTTCCATTAGTAGGGTTTTAGGTTGGATGATAAGTATCTCCAGTAGGTCCAAGTAAATATAAAGTTTACTGCTGCTCATGCTGTGAGCTCCTTGAGGTATGGAGGGTGACCTATAGCTGGCTAGGATATGGTACGGGATTTTGTCTATGGTGATCTGCATGTTGAAGAACTCCAGCACATCATCCTGTCTGACCACCCTAGAGGTCTGCTTGTTACTGATGTATATTGAGACACCTTCTCCTTTAGCCCTTGTCTGTGCAGCTACTGGTCTAAAAGTGAGGAAGGCACTGAAGCATTGCACTGCAGTGATACTCTCTACCATTTTAAACCACATCTCAATAATTGCACAGCTGTATATATTCCTGAGTGTGAGGATGAACTAGAAGGAATGTAGTTTTTTTTTTTATCTAGGAACCCGTAATTGAGCAGTAACACCTTGAGGTTCAGTTGAGTTGATTTTGCAGTGTCAGTGGGTTTGTCAATTTGGCATTGCCTAAAAAAAGGCACTAAGGGGGTGGATAAAGATTTAGACAGCATTTGAAAGCCTATAAGGAAAAGGTGCAGACCATGTCCCTCTCAGCTGACAAATATTGGATTCCCTAAATATTTATGACACCAGAAAGGCATTTGTTGAAATAAATCATTCTTTGCTTATATTGTGGTATCATCCGCAGTGGTGGTAATATGTTGCTCAGTGCTAGGCTCATTCCAGGCTGAGAAACATAGTCTATAAGCTTCATAATATCTTTCTTCATATAGTCCAGGGAGGTACATCTCAAGACATTTATACCTACATGGACTATGATGGAATCATACTGGTATCTGTGGCATAATGACTTGAGTTCATGTGTGATTTATCAAATCCTGGCTATAGATAAGCAACTAAATGTATCTTCTCCTTGTTCAGCCTGGTTATAGGAGCATCATTATATCTTACAATGGAGTCCCCTAGGACAAAAGTCTTGGGTGGTGTGCTTGCTTGCCTTAGGGGATTAGCGTTTGGGACTCCACTGAGAGTGGCAGTATATGTGGTGTTAGGTGGTTTGAGCTTGCTGAGGGATTTTGACAATGAGCAGTCTAAGTCAACTTCATTTTTTAGGAAGACTGGTGTTAAATGCCTCAGCGCATGTTAGTATATGCGTGTATTGTGTGCTATGTGAGGTGGGTGCTGCGTATGTATCAACAACCTTATGTGCACTTGTATGCAAGAGTTTTGCCTCCAGTTTCATAGTGTAAGTGCACCTCTTGCATACTATGTCTGCTTCTTTAAGGATTAAGTGGTTGCCCGTAAACATAAGACAATTGCTACATTGTCACAAGATGCCCATATCCACCAAGCTGACTACTGAGAAGTTAGGAATTTCCATATCCATTCTGTCCAGTGCTTTCATTGGTGAGATACAAGGGGTGGTATATTGGAGTTAGAAGACTATTAAGGGTGCTTTGTTGGTGTAGACTAATACAAGTGCTTTACTGGGCAGACTATGCTAAACAATAGTAAATTCTACTAACTTTATTGTTTACACAATAATGAATTCTACTAAATCTGTAGATATTGCCACTCAGCCTACTGGCTGCTTTAAGCTTGCCAGTGCACAAGATGTTTGCTCAATATTACTACTTTATAGGGTACTGTTTTATGTACTACTGTATAGGGAAGATTTGCTCTCTAGATGTTTGCTACTATACAGGGTACTGCAAACCCACATAAATGCGCAAAATTTATAGCAGCACAGAAAAAACAGAAAGCTAACAAATGAGCCCCCTGGCCAATTAAAAGACTACACTATGCGTCTTTTTGCATATTTCTGAACTCAGATAGACCAGGTAAACACCTCTTGCCACAAAATGAATAAACCTAGTTCTTCTAATGTAAAAACACAGTAGAAAAGACCCACAAGTCCAATGCTACCACAAACCAGTTTAACAGCTAGCTGGAAATACCTTGCTAAAGGCAACTTCAAGACAATCTTACAGCAGTAACAGTGAGAGGAAGAACAAAAGTTTTACAAATAATTCAGCGAAATGTATATATAAAAGTAGTAAATAGAAGTGTTAACTCAAAATAACATATGCAAGTGTGATTTAACAATCAAAGGTACTTTACTTTGCCTGAATGGCCCTGGATACAAATAAAACACTTCCAGAATACAGGCCAGGACCCCAAGTTTTACTGAGCCCTAGGAAAGTGAGAAGGATGATATGTATTAAAGGAGGTTTACTCAACAGAAATACTGGTTTGCTGAGTGGGCACTCAGTATTGTGGATAGATGAAAACTAATGGGTAAAAAGAGTACATAAATGGCTTAAACAACAGGCAATCATAATGAAAGAACGAAGGACTTTAGAAATTGTAGTACCATAAGGGTTGGAGGCCAAGAGACTTATAACACTACAGCAAAAGGGCTGGAGGGTTGGGAAACTTTTTCAAGGAACAAGCAGTCTAGCAACATCAGGTCTCTTTCAGAAATGTTAGCTTAATATGTTAGTGGAGAATGAGGCAGATACAGTTTGCAACTTTAAGCAGGTAAATGATAAGCAAAGCACAAACTGGAGCAGAGGCAATTCTCTCACTATTGTGCTGCTACTACAGTTTAACACACCAGATATGCAAACATTTGCCAGTAATAGTGTTTATGGAAAAAAATGCAGAAATAAACAACTAAGGCTTAGATCTGTAGTAGTACACAGTCCTGCCACAACTGTCAAATAAACTACTAGGCTATAGCCCAGCAGGATTTGATATATAAAGAGATAGCTTTTACAAGTAATTATACGTATGGAAATAAAAGTGCAGAATAATGCAGAAGCATAATCATCCCACAACTTTGAATGAAAATACAAGACTAAGTTCCCAGAACAAACTACAAAATTAAAACAGATAACTTGTTTGGTTAAAACATGGAACAGAGCAGAAAAGTACAAATAAGTGTCACTACATGGGTCACTATAAGTGCATCTTGAATATTTAAGCAGAATTGAAATAATTAAATAATTTAACTTTCCTTTTTGATGCAAAGCTAATTGCTCACAGTTCCACACCTCTCCAAGTCTTATATAAAAGACCATGAGGGTAACTCTATGCTGGAAATAGCAGACTAGCTAAAGAGGCATCCAATCAAATAAAGGCAATATTGGAGCTCTGTCAGAAACTACAGCTTAATGTGCTAGTGAGGGATGGGGCAGACACAGAATGCAGCATTAACCAGGTAAAAGATAAGCCAGATAAAAAAACACTGAAGCACAAACTGGACCAAAGACAATTTTCTCACTATTGAACGTCTGCTACAGTTCAAGGCACCAGACTATGCAGAAATTTATCAGTAACACTGTTTATAGAAAAAAATGCAGTAATAAGTGACTAAGGCTCAAATCTGTAGTAATACACAGCCCTGCCACAACTGTGAATTAAGCTATAATACTATTACCTACGCTATCAACAACCTGAAACTTAACAAAGCTCCTAGCCTGGATGGCTTCAGGGCCGAATTCTATAAATGCTTTATATCTAAAATCTCCAATGCCCTGCTTCTGCTTTTTAATCATATTATCCACTTTGGAATAAAAGACATTCATCTAAATGCATCAAGAACTATTTTTATTCCAAAACCTAATTCTGACACCAACAATCCTTGGATGTATAGGCCTATTTCTATCGTTAACTTAGATATGAAGATCTTGGCTACAATCCTAGCTAATAGACTTAAAAATGTTATACTCGGTATTGTATCACCCAAACAATCAGGCTTCATTATTCATAGACAAACTGTTGATCATACACTTACACAAGACGCCTTGATATCGCTCTCCACTCTAGCTAAAACACCTGTTTACACCTTGGCTATAGATGCATCCAAAACCTTTGACCGAATCAGCACAGACTTTCTGTTTGATACTCTTACTCACTTCAGTATACCACACTCATATATTAACATCATTAAATTCTTTATTCTAATGCATATACTGTATTACAAATAAATAAACAAGTATCATCCAGGATCGACATTAGAAATGGTGCAAGGCAAGGATGCCCCCTTTCCCCCTTCTATTTAATCTTTTCATTGAACCTTTATTTCTATTAATCAAACAGAAAACTTTTCATCACATTCCTTTGATCTACAACACAAAAATATCCTTATCAGCTTATGCTGATGACTTAAACATCTATTTTACTCTACCTAATTCTGACCTTGAGAAAAGTATGATTTCCATTGATACCTTCTCCAAAGTAGCAAACTACAAATTAAATAAAGACAAATCCTTAATCTTCCCTATTAATATGTCGACTTAGAATTTTAATTTCCATTTTCATGTTAATAAAATATTGCATCACACTAAACTGAAAAAACAGACATTCACTTTCCTGGGAAGGATTTAAGTTACTTGCAATTAAACATCTTAAGACTCATAGGTATCTATTTCACAAACCAAATCAGAAAGCTTATCTTAAAGAATATTGGAGGATGTTTTTTGAATATATTTTAAAATGATTGTAACATTTCATAGATTCACTTGTGTTATTTTTGGGAATTGCATAAGTGTATATAGTTAAGTCTGTATGTAGGTCATGTTCTTTTGATGTTAGCCAAGAGTACTCCTCTCTCCACCCACAGCATACCCAACATCACCTCCTTCTGCAATTATAGGTTAGGTTCATACTAGGCTATCTGCCCTAGGGCATTTATAAGCCTAGCCAGAGTGTGTTTGGCTTTCGCCACCCATTTTAAATTAATTTTGCTATGCCCTTTTTCGAGGTTAGTATACTGTGCCTCTGTCTAACAGTGACACAGAAGTGATATCCGGGGTAAACCTATGATCTCCCATCCACTCATCAAGATTCCTCTTGAAGAGAGTCAATGAGGGACTTTGCCTAACCTGGACTGGGATTTTATTCCAGAGTGATGGGAGCCTCTGGGTTATGAATCTGTCCCTCCAGCATGTCCTATTTATTTCAGTGCTGAGGTTCAAGTCTCTCGAGCGCGTAGCTCGATGGGATTTGTATTTTCTGAGGTGCAGCATGTCCATTAATTCCGGGTTGGACATGGCTTTATACGTCAGGCACAGATCGCCTCTGAGCAGGCGGTATGCCACTGAGTAGAGCTTGAGTTTCTTTAACCGGGCAGCATATGGCATCTGTTTGAGCCCTTTGATCCTCTTGGTGAGGTACTTTTGGGGTCTTTCCAGTTGCTGCAGGTGTCTGGTAAGGTACATCCCAAAAGGGGCATTGTACTCAATTATGGGCCTGATGAAGGATGAGTAAAGAGGCACGATGACCTCCCCTGATCTAGATGTGAATCCCTTCATGATTAGGTGGGCTATATAAAATATTTTTCTAACCACTTTGGCCACGTGGTTGTCAAATGAGAGCTTGCTATCAACTTGGGTCCCCAGGTCCCTAATTACTTCTTCTGTACTTAATGGATTACCACCTATGTGGTAATTTGTGGGCACTTTGTTTTGCCAAAGGGGATGACTATACACTTTTTGGCGTTTAGCTTGAGGCCATGGCTCTGGCACCAGTTGTCTGTTTCTATGAGGCCCTTTTAGAGGATGCTTGTGTCGGCTGGAGAGTCGATTATGGCGCCCAGTTTGCAGTCATCTGCGAACTTGGTCAGCCACAGTCCTTCCGTGTTGACCTGTACCTCCGAGAAATATATACCGAACAAGAGAGGTCCCAGGACTGAGCTTTGTGGGATGCCACTTGTAACTGGTTTGGAGTCTGACATGGCTCCATCAATTCTAACCATGTGGGTTCTGTCCTTGAGCCAGTTTGCAACCCATCTATTGACATAGGGGTTTATATTTAAGCTGGTGAGCTTATCTATAATGCCCGGGTGGGGTATTGTATTGAAGGCTTTTGCGAGGTCCAGTTAGGCTGTGTGGACCACCTTCCCCTCGTCAATGGCCTTGGTGACTGTTTCAAAGAAATTGACCGGGTTTAAGAGGCAGGATCTGTTCTTAACAAAGCCAAACTGGGTAGGATCCAGAGTCTGTAGGTCCCCAATATCTTTATTTATGAGGTTCATGATGATCCTTTCCATAGCTTTGCAGACCAAGCTAGTCAGGCTTATGGGGTGATAGTTTCCAGGATCCGTTGAGGCACCACCTTTGTGGAGAGGGACCACTGTTGTTGTACGCCACTCTTTGGGTACATATCCTGTAGTAAGGCTGAGATTGAACAGTAGTTTTATGTTTGGGTTTAGCTCTTCTTGGAGTTCATGTAGGACGCAGCCCGGGACACCATCTGGTCCCATTGATGCTGTGTTTTTTGCTTTGGAGAGGGCGGCTCTTAACTGAGCATCTGAGATGTCAGGGGGGCAGCACTCTGCTGGGATAGTTATTTGCCCTTTTGATGGGGAGTGGGGGGAGAAGTTTGATCTGAACCTGTCAGCTAGGATGTTGGCAATGTCTGTGTGTTCGATGTATTTTTTTGTCATTTTGGACTAATTCTGAGCATATCTGGGAATTCCCACCCAGGTTCCTAACATAACTAAAGAAAGCCTTGTGATTATCCTTAGTGTCCTGTGCAATTTTTCTCTCAAAGCTGGCCTTAGACGATTTTATGAGTGCCCGTAGTTTTTTGCTAATACTGATCAGAGATGCCTTCCCTTTTTGGGATTTTGCTCTATCATGTAGTAGCTTCCTCCTTCTATTGTATAGTTTGTTTATGGCTGGGGTCCACCAGACAGGACGTCTGCCTTTGGAGGATTGGTTCTTGGTTTTATTTGGGATTGCATGATCCATGCATTCCTGAAGGTGTTCATAGAATGCGTTTATAAAGGCATCTGCGGTCTGGGCCGTATTTTCCACAGGCTCGGGGGCTTTGAAGGATTCCACCTCGGTTTTGAGGCGTGTGAAATTTGCTTTAGAGAAGTTTTTCACTGTGGTTTTCTGGGCAGGGGGTGGGGTCGGGATGTGAATATCCAGTGAGATTAGTTTATGGTCTGATCTTACCAATGAGGGATACACTTCTGGTCTGGAGCATAGAGTCCCCATGTTGGTGATGATCAGGTCCAGTATGTTTTCCCCTCTTGTGGGAGTGGTAACAATTTGTTCCATAGCATTTGAGTTTATAAATTCTAGGAACCTTTGGGCTAGGGTGTTGGAGGTAGAGTAATGCTCCCAGTCTATGTTTGGGTAGTTGAAGTCGCCCAATATAATGCTGTCTGGAGAGACCTTCATATTTTCCAGTGTTCTCAGGAAGGCCGAGTGGGGTTCCTGGGTTTGGGAGGGTGGTCTGTAGCAGGCTATAAACTGGAAGGCAATTTTACCCACTGTTAGTTGCACATGGATAGTCTCTGATGCTTCGTGCTGTGCCACCAACCTGGAGGTGTGGGTATCCTTGACGAATATTGATACTCCCCTCCTTTTGTGGTTCGGTCCAAGTTTTGGGGCCGAAAAGCATGGTATGAGGTATAACCTGGTAGTGCTGGGGTGCTCTCGGGAGCCTTGAACCAGGTTTCTGTTACTGCACAGATATCGATGTTCTCCATGCTAAGGAGAGTTTTGAGTGCGTGCATCTTGAGGTTTAGACTTCTGGCATTGAGTAGCATTACTCTTAGTTTCTTATCCCTTGTGATACCTATGGAGGTGGGTTTGTCTTTTGAGCCTTGCCTAAAAAAGGCACTATGGGGGAAGCAAGAGCCTTTGCCAATATCCGAAAGCCCAGGGGTGACAGGTGCAAGCCATCCCTAGCGAAGCATTGTGGCTTGTCGAGCATTTCATCCCAGGCTGACAGGCATTGGATCCCCTTTGAATGACACCAATACTTAAGCCAATTGTTGAAATTGATCATCTTGTCTTCATATTGTGGCATCATTCTTGGTGAGGGTAAGATGCTACTCAAGGTCAGGGTCATACCGGCCTGGGCTATGTCTCTTTTCATGTAGTCCAGGGAAGTACGTCTCAGGTCATTCACACCAGCATGGACAATGACCGAGTCATATTTGTACTTGCCTTGGAGTGACATGAGTGCTTGTGTTATGTGGCAGATCCTAGCACCCGACAGGCAGCTCACCGTGACCTTCTCCTTGTTCAGCCTGGTGAGCGGGACGTCAGTGTGCCTGATGATAGAGTCACCTATTACAAGTGTATCAGGTGTGTTGTTTAGCCTTATGGGCTGTGACAGTTCGGCACACTGGCTTTGTGAGCTATGTGTTGCACGTGTTTTGTTTTGGGGTAGCAGTTGCTTGGGTGTCTGCTTTGGAGGTCTCTGCTGCTTAGGCAGATTTTTATTTAGAGCCTCCGAGTATGTTTTTGTGTGTTTATGTGTTTGGTTTGCTGTCATGGTAGGTCTATGTGAGACTGGAATTGTAGTGAGTGTGGATTCCTTCTCCTCCTGACTGGTTATGCCAGTACTGAGTTGAGAGAGCTTAGCCTCCAGTTTGGCTATATGGTTGCATCTCTCACGTGTTGGAATTTGTTGGGAGGAGGAGAGGGTTGTCTGTGTACATGAGGCAGTTGTAACATTGCCTCAAGATTCCCAGATTCACCAGCTGGAGATTGACAACTGACCTTTGGACATGCTAGAATAGTATTGGGAATTCCTTTATAATTGAAAAAAAGGGCCAATGGGGAACAAGGTACTCAAGGGGAGTTTGTGAGGGTGTAGTGCTTTTAATTTTTTAGTGCTGACTTATATAATTGCTTTAGTGAGCAAGTGCCAGGTAACTTAAATGCAATGTGTTACAGGTAACTTAAATGCAAAAATGACAAACAGTAACTTTCTTTCAAGTGAAACAAGGAAATAAGTACAGTAAGCAATGCAGATATCACTAGGGATCCACAGAAGCACTGAAAAGCCACGTTTTAGATGGAATTAGCGTTTCAGGGAAATAACAAGCAAACAAACAACAAGCATATAAACAAAACTAGATTCAGCAAGTCTGGATCTAGTCTATGCTACAGCAAACAAGGTGTACCAATTTCAGTAAGAAACAGTTCAAATATGCAGGCACTATAAGCCTTTAACCAGAAATTCCCAGCTCAGAAGGGCAGAGTCCAGCCTCTCCTCCCACAACAGTACAGACCACGAACCTTCTTAATGTAAAATAACTGGCCTGAAGCCCAAGTGCTTAAACCAGAACTAATACACTTTTAGAATAACAGACACTGAGCCCTCAATCAGCAGTTCCCAACTTAGAAGGATGTAAGCTACCTGTCCTGCCACCACAGTGCAGGCCACAAACATTCTTAATGTAAAACAACTGGTCTGAAGCCCAAGTGCTTAATCCAAAAGACTTAAAAAGATAGCTACACTTTAATCAAGTTACTACCAAGCAGTAATAAATACAATTGAATACTTTAAAGAATGCCTGGATTAGTGCTCAAGTTATACAAACAAAGCTAGATTCAGCAGGCCTGGATCTAGTCTATGCTACAGCAAACAAGGTGTACCAATTTCAGTAAGAAGCAGTTCAAATATGCAGGCACTATAAGCCTTTAACCAGAAATTCCCAGCTCAGAAGGGCAGAGTCCAGCCTCTCCTTCCACAAGAGTGCAGACCACGAACCCTCTTAATGTAAAATAACTGGCCTGAGGCCCAAGTGCTTAAACCAGAATTAATACACTTTTAGAATAACAGACACTGAGCCCTCAATCAGCAGTTCCCAACTTAGAAGGATGTAAGCTACCTGTCCTGCCACCACAGTGCAGGCCACAAACCTTCCTAATGTAAAACAACTGGTTTGAAGCCCAAGTGCTTAAACTAAAAGGCTTAGAATGAGTTACACCAAGCAGTAATAAATACAATTGAGTACTATTAAGATGATGCAAAAGCAAAATAAAGTAGGAAGAAACACAAAAACAGTAAAAGCAGATACATTTTTTTTTTTTTGAGTGAGCAAATGAGATGGGCCGAGGAGTTACAGGACAGAAACAAGTGCAAATGCAGGCCTTCAAATCAGAAAGTTGAGAGAGATGGCATTAATTAATATGGCATTACATTTAATGATAGCATATTTTAGTATGACTGAAATGTTTTTTTATTAATCCTGTTGCTCCGACAACTACTGGAACTGTCTGGGTATCCTTCTTCCACATTGCTCTTGTTTCTGCTTGCAAACCCTAATTACCTTGTGTCTCTTAGGACAGAAGACACTGGGCAGGATTCACAAAGCCTCCATGTAAGAGTTATAACTCATACACGGAGGCTGCAGTTAAACGGAGTGATGTCAGCATGCTCTGCATATTCATGAGAGCATGCTGAATCACACCTAAGGCTAACACGATCCATTTAAGACAGTAGGGGGTGTGTCCGTAGGCCGAGCCCTGTAAGCGGACATGCCCCCAGAAGAGTAAAAGTGCCCAAAGTAAACACCCACGACAGAGTCCATGGAAATGTGAATAAACACAACACAACACATGTCCCGACAGACTACGAACATAAAATGTACAAATGAACATCACATAATTTTTTTTTAAATTGTAAAGATGTTTAACCGTGAGTGCGCTTGTTTGTGCGGGTGTGCCTGTAGCGCAGCTACAGTTAGCAGTCAGTGGGAAAGCATATAAGAACTAAATATGCAAAGTAAGCCAAAAAGCAATAGCGTAGCAGTAGAGATGTTGGCTGAAGAGCAGGCATTCATGGTTCGAGCCCCCACAACACCAATTTTTATTTTTAGCAAAATAAGCACGAAACAAGTCCCTGACAAATATGTACACATAAAATCACATTTTATGTAAAATTTAATGAAATAGCCCATTTATATTGAAGAAATGTGAGGTAACAAAACAATAAAAAATGCTAGATGTGCCCATAGCTGAGCTACAGTTTAACAGGGTGAGTGCATCTGCCCGTAGGTGAGCAGTGGTTTAATTGGTGCAAAATGAGTGCCCGTAGCTGAGCAGTGGTTTAACACACTAAATCTATGTGCCCCTAACTGAGCTGAGCATAATATGCGTGCTGATAGCCAAATGAGGCTTAAACCAGTGTACCCCATTTGCGTGGAGCTGCGCACTGCGCAAACAAGCTAACCGACGGGCAACGTTGAGCAAGCCATATCAAAACTGCCTCTACACAGACACACCCCTCAGCTTGTCTAGACAGTCATAAAAAATAAAAAGTAGTGGCCAGGTTCAAACCCAGGATACTATACACCATAGTCAAGGTACTGAACCACTAAGCCATGACAGCAGTACCTATAAATGCAATAATAGCTAATATATAGGAATGAATACAAACTGGAGCATGACAATGCAGGTTTACTGAAGTTGATACAATTCCAAAATGGCCAATCACAGATATGTGTGGGAAAAACGGACTATATAAGTCCCATAGGTGGGAATACACAGCATAAACGATTGTAGAACTGACTTGCAGCCAGAATGACAGGAGTAGGAGAGGGTAGTTGCTTTCGAGCACAGAGGTGGGGCATTGAGGAGTCCAGGTGCATGGTCTGGCTCCTAGTCCACAATCATGAGGCCCAACTCATGTAGGGCCAGGTCCTGTGGGGAGCATATAGGGCTGAGGCGTGGGACCGGTTGGCTCATGATCTCACCAGTGCCACAGGGATTCCAAGGACTGGTGAGCAGGTCCGTCACCACCATGCGGACCTGAAGAGATGCAAGCAGGACCAATTGAACCTTTGGATCCAGGAGGCCCGGCAAATGCCCAAAGCCCCACTACTGAGTAAGTTACATTTAATTATGCATGTAAGAAATTAAACTAGCTGATATTATGGAGATGTGTATTCCAATATTACTTCATTTATATTACAGCTGCAGGTGTCCGTTCTGCGAACCGCAGAGCCTATGGTGATAGGCTGGTGCGGTTGTGCCACCAGGCAGGTCAGTAATCCACTACTAATAACTGTAAAGAAATATAAAAGTATGACAGTCAGCAAAAGAGTGCAGTGTAGTCACTAAGGAATAAAATGTGCAAGTAACAGTGTGAAAGTGTTTGCAAGTATTGCTTGATTACAAAAGTGTGTTGCAGCCTGTAAGCCAAACAGAAAAATGAAAATGTCTGACAAATTCTGAAATAAAAATGCCCCACCTGTAAGAAAATAGTACACAACCTGCAGCAGGCTGAAAAGTATAGCTGCAGAAGATGATGAAATCACATGTGTGAAATATATCCCTGTTGAAATACTGAAACATGACAGAAGTGAGACTGCTGGAAAGGATTGTAATAACTACAGGTAAAACATGTCAATAAAGCCTAGAAGTAAGTACCATCCTGAATAGTAAAATGAAAACAAGTGAGAGAGTGTGAGAAAGTGTCATAAATCCAGCAATACAGTAGTAATAACCCCTGAATAAAGTATACTGCAGTCAGTACAGAATGAAATGCATGTGAGAATCCAAACCAAACAGCGAAATCTGTTCAAAGTGTTGCTGCATCTGGAATGTGTATCCCAAAATCTGGATATGTTGCTCTCAGTCTGCAATATGCAGATAGTATGAATGTCTGATATACCAAACATCCACACTTGTCTACAGCTATATAAAGCAAATGTAGCAGGATGATGTAGCTGAACAAAACTAGATATGAATGTGTATGAAGAACAATAAAATGTATATTGATGTTGCAGTAACAGTCCTATCACCAAGTTGAAATAGTTATCATATAGGAAACTGTAGTTAGAACAGTAGTGTGTATATATGTGCAGCTATTAGAAATGTACAGCATATGTATTGGTATTCGAAGGTGTTAATATTATTTTCTTCACCCCACCCTATAACCACATATAACCCATTCCACATGAAAATGGTATGTGCAATCACAATTAACACCCCTGGACATTTGTCCTGTTGGGTCATATATATTTGCATGTCCGTTGATGCATCTGCCCTGTTCATACATCCAAACCTGATGGCCTGTTGCCATCAATCAACCCTGCATGTTGTTGGACTGTGTATTGCTGTTCAAATTATGCATGTGTTATGCTCGCTGTTCAATGGTGTGAATATCTGGGTGTTTGGTTAATGGGAATACTAATGCATGCTGTTACAACTAATTGTGAATGGTATTATATGTCACTAACCCAAACTGTCATGACATAATGCAAAACATAGGACGACAGGGAAGGCGGGTTCCAGTGGACCCACCTCTCCCATCTCAGCTGGCGAGTGCAGCTGGCACTAGTGCCCAGTCTGGACCCTCCTCCGGTGGCCCTGTGCCACCTGTGGGTGGAAGCGCTGCAGGGGATGTGGCTCACCCCCCCTCTGCAAGTGTGGCCAGAGGAGAACCACCACTCACCCTCCGTAGCATCTGGACTGTGGTGCGTAGGGAGATTTGGGACTCTGTTCTCGAGCCCCTACGCCAGCTTGAGGCACGGGTGGCACAACTTACGGGCATGCCTGTTGCCTGGCCTACACAGCCCCCAGCACAGCCCCATCCTGGGCAGTGAAGGAACAGTGGCAACTGCCTATGGGTGGGGATATCAGTTCCACTGTTGCCATCTGTGGGATCATGGGCTCTGGATATCCAAACCTCCGTCCCCGTCAAATGTGTAACCCCCCCACACGTGTCATACACCACCCCTGTATGTGTCTTGTTTGTCTTGTCTGTTTACCTACCTAACCTACCTCCCCAGCTGTACTGACTTCATTCACCTGACATACCACTCTCACCTAAAAAAAAAAAAAAAGGGCACTCTGTACCCACAAAAAAATTACGCCCCATACATAGCTCCCCATTCCGCACACATGTCTGCTGGACATGGAAGCTATCAATTACAATTGGCTGTACAACAAGTATTATTGTTGTCCTGACACCTCTCTCAGGGGTGGAAGGTTTCAAATGTCACACTAAATTACATACATATGCACAGCTGTTGCTGATGAAAAAATGGGCAGCTATGGGCCTTACCTACATCCCTCCTGCAAATCCCAAGCTTGTTTCCCTACTGTCTTACCCTCTTTGTGACCCCTTTTTCACCACTTTCCTGTCTCCCCATTTTCATTTCTTTCAAAGAAAATAGCACGGGTGTGAGCCAGAGTAAGCACTGTTAAGCAGTTGTAAGCGGG
Organism: Protopterus annectens; assembly: GCF_019279795.1. Lineage (NCBI taxonomy): Eukaryota > Metazoa > Chordata > Ceratodontiformes > Protopteridae > Protopterus > Protopterus annectens. The sequence continues at coordinate 212,419,301 of NC_056744.1, read as the reverse complement.
TGTGCGCGTGTGTGCGCGGAGCTAACCGCCAGTGCGCATGCGTGAGCACCACGCAAACCAGCACTAACCCGGTTACAACTGCTTAAAAGTGCCTTAGTCACTTTGATTGACAGGTCCTGTACTCAGTTCAAAAGCAAAATAAAATCCCACTGTCAGTCCCGAACCCAGGACCTTGGAAACAGTAGTCTGTATGACCTACCACTAAGCCATGACTCTTATACAAGAACGTTGTGCTCAAATAAATATAACATGTAATAGTAGGGATGAATGTAAAGGGAATATAGGATGTGTAGTACCCAAAGCATGTCATTTAGAATTACTGTCAAAACTACTGGATTCCCATAATAGTAGTGTGTGAACAGAAACAGCCATGCTAGTTGGTAGCTTGTAGGTAATAATGTCAGTTAATGTACATATATAAATGTATGTATATGTACATATATATATATAAATATATATCTATATATAGTTGTAGGTGTCATTGTGCATACACACTTACTACAGGGAACAGGAGAGAGGAATGGAGAAATGTGAATCTACAACACCGCCTGAATCATGAGAGAGATACTAACCTTTACACTCACAGAACAGTGTCCACAGCATACCAGCATGGTCCCCGCCCTTAAAATTTGAAAGGGCAACGCCTATCTCACATACCCTTTTATAGCACTGTCCTGAAATCACAGTGAGAACTGCAATCAGTACACAACTGACTGTATCCAATTAGCAAATGCTGGCTTACAATTGGTGCAGAGGCCATCACATGGACCTATGCAGATACCTACAAAAGCATCCTGTACTAACACTCCACACATGCAATACATTCATTGCACTGTCTGGAAGCAGACAGAGGGAGAGAGACAAACCGAGACAGAGAGAGAAAAAAAAAAACATGCTACACACTGTGACTCTAAGTTGTCAGCAGTGACAGTAGCAGCAGGAATCAGAAGCAGTGGTAACGCAACCAGCTGCGACAAACACAGGTAATGCAAAGTAGCAGGTTAATAGTGTGCATACTGTGAACCCTCCAAATGTGTCATAGGTCTGTATCTATAGGTATGTCCATGTGATATATTGTGTGTACGTAGTTCCACCAAAAGGGGATGACTATACATTACATGTCAATCAGTGTTAGGCCATGATCCTGGCAGGAGTTGTCTGTGCGTTGCTCTCAGCAATGGCTGTAGTGACTGCTTTGAAAGGTCAGCCAGGTTCAAAAGGCAGGATCAGCCCATCACAAAGGCACACTGGTTGGGAACAAGTGTCTGCAGGTACCCGATATCACTGCATATGCATCCCATACTGCATAATTCCATAGCTTAGCAGACCAGGCCGGTTATGCATATGATGTGGTAGTTCCCAGGGTCAGTCGAGGTGCCTCCTTAGTGGTGTGGGACCACTGTTGCTGTATGCCACTGTCCAGGTACATATCCTGTAGTATGGCCAAGATAAATTATCAGTCTTATATGCGGTTGTATGTCCTCTTGGGGTGCAGGTAGCACACATCCAGGGATACCATGAGGTCACAGTGATGCTGTGTGTTCTGCTTTGCTGAGGGCGGCCCTCACCTGGACATGTGAGATGATAGGGAGGTTACATACAGCTGTGATAACTATTTCAACTGGTGGGGGAGAAGGAGGGGGGATACGTGCACCGAACCTGTCTGCAAGAATGTTGCCAATATCTGTGTGTCTGGTGAATGTTAAGTAGGTGTGTATTAACACAGAGCATATCTGAGGCATTTGGTCCATATGTGTAACATAACTGAAGAAGGCCTTGTGGTTATCCATAGTGTTTGTGGCCATTTCCCTCCCAGAGTAGGCCGTGGCCATTGTTATGAGGGACCGTAGCGTAGTACCAGTGCTGACCACAGATGCCTTCCCTTAATGTGAATCTGCTCTGTCCTGCAGTAGCCTCCTGCTATTGTTATACAATCTGCCTCTGCCTGGGGTCCACCGAACAGGATGCCTAACCTTTGTGCATAGGGTCTGGGTTAGAAATGTGTGTGCAAGTTCCATGCAATCTGTGGCATGTCCGTGGTAAGCATTTGCAAAGAGGTCAGCAGTGTGGGTTGTGGCTTCCACTGGCCCAGTGTGCTGCATGGATACCATCTCAGTCCTAACAAGTGAATAACTGTCTAATCACATACATATCAAAGTAGTCTACTGTGCTGGTGGTGGTGGTGGGATATGTATATCCAGGCCGAGTAACTTGTGTCCACATCACACTAGTGGATGGTGTCCCACATACAGTACCTTGGGATGAACCTCCAGAGTGAGGTTGTGCATTGGACCTGTCAGTGTGTGCTGACCGATGGGGCATGCTACTATGTTGTGTGGAATGTGGCAGGTATTGTTGCACAGGTGTTGGCTGAGCACTGATATCTGGCCATGTATTTGTGTATCCACCACGACACACACACATGCAACATATGGGAGTAGTAGTATATCACTACACATGAGTATCATGTATAGTATGTGTGCCATATATTGCTGACATAGTCTGCTGATATCCTGTTTATGTTCTCTTCCAGGGAGATGGCGCATCAGTGTAATCCCGCCTACTCTGCAGTGGAAGATGAGGAGATACACCAGAGCCTGGTGCAGGAGTATGACATCCTGTTTTCCCGCACCAGTCAGAATCAGCAGGAGAGGGCTGCACTGTGGCAAGACCTTGTCCGTAGGGTAAATGATATTGGCACGCATAATAGGACATATGAGCAGGTACAACATCACTGCAGTGATTTAATCAGAAGTGTCCATCAGCGTGCATCAGATATCCACAGGCAACAGGTTGCCACAGGAGGTGAGGTGGCCACACATCCCCCCCTCACCAGACTGGAGGGGCTACTCCTAAGTGTTGTGGCTCCAGCCCCAGAAAAGCAACAGCAGTACACCTGCATCATGATGGAGGCTGGATCCACACAGCAGCACGACATGGAGCGTGCAGGTAATATGCCATATGTACACTTGACTGTTCTGTACACTGTTAGTTTATGCATGTGTAAGGTGTGTCCGTGGTATGTATCTGTCATCATAGTATGTAATTGTGCATGTGTGATACTGGCAATATCAGCAGCTGACGTGTGAAAGGCAACTGGTGTACTACTGCACTGTATCATATGCAATATCAATGGCACAGTTGTGCCCACTGACATTAATCTCATCATTTCTGCAGGTCCCTCCGGGGTTACAGCAAGGCAGGCCATCCATGCTGGTGAGTGTGTTTAACAATGCCTATAATAGTCCTGATAGTGCTAGTAACACTAGTGTAACTCAGTAGTGCTCTGTGTGTATACTGCGGGGTGTGCATGTGTGCATGTGTGCAGGTGTGCCTGTGCCCATGTGTGCATGTGTGCATGTGTGCCTGTGTCCACGTGTGCATGTGTGCATGTGTGCCTGTGTCCACATGTGCATGTGTGCATGTGTGCATGTGTGCCTGTGTCCACGTGTGCATGTGTGCATGTGTACACGTGACCACGTGTGCATGTGTGCATGTGTGCATTTGTCCATGTGTGCATGTGACCACGTGTGCATGTGTGCATGTGTCCATGTGTACATGTGTCCACGTGTGCATGTGTGCATGTGTGCATGTGTCCACGTGTGCATGTGTGCATATGTGCCTGTGTGCCTGTGTGCATGTGTCCACATGTGCATGTCTGCATGTGTGCCTGTGTCCATGTGTGCATGTGTGCCTGTGTCCATGTGTGCATGTGTGCATGTGTGCATGTGTGCATAAGTGCATCACTGGTAACAATGTGTGGAGACTGTAAACTGTGTTTCCTGTCTTCCTCCCACAGGTTCTGGTGCTGCTCTGGTGTCCTGCAGCAGGGAACCTGAATCTGGTGCCACAGGTACTGGTAATGATGATATTTGTGTAATGGTACAGGAAGGTGTGTCAGGGTCCGCCATTGGTCAGCCAATTGACAGTACACAGCTGTCAACCCCATCATTGCGCGCAGTCATCCTGCCAGTACATCCTTTGTCACCATTGTCCCTAGGTGATGGACAGGATACAGTGGGCATTGACCAGGGTAATGTGGTACCTGTGGCACATGCATCCCCACACAGCAGCCATGGGCAGGGTCCTGCGATGGTACCACACAGACAGTTGCCCATGGGTTCTCGTGGGAGCATCCGTGGGCGTACTGCCTCTGGCAGACGTGCCCAAAGAGGTCTGTCAACCTCAGCTATGTTTCGGGCTGTCATGCAGGCACAGTCGCGTATGGAAAGGTACACCAGACAGGGTCTGAGGGAGCTGAGAGCATGTCGCACAGCCATGACTGACAGTATGCGTGACATCGCGGATGCTATCCATAATTTCACCGATGTCATAGACAGATGTTGTGGGGACATATTACAGCAGTTCCACAACCAAATGCCCATGAGCCAGGGCAATGGTGGGCGTTTGCGGCGTCGACGTGGCCGTATGCCAGCAACAGCAGCAGCTGGCAGTCGGCGCGGACGACAACAGGCCCATGCATGCCCCCATAGTGCCAGCAGCAGCCGCAGCAATGCTGGGTCTGTGCTGTTATCGGAACACCCCAAGAGACCACGTGCACGTGGCTCTGGACAGTCCCAACAGGGACCTGTGTCCAGTCAACACACTCCCACTTCTGATGACAGTACCCAGTCTGGCTTAGTACTGGATATGGTCTGTAGCACCCCTGCCAGGCACAGGTACCGTGTCCGTGCCCACAGACACTGATCTGTATGACCTGCCAGGTGCAGTCTGTGGCTGTCCACAAACCCCTGTATATGGCAGCCATGAGGTGGAACTGTGTGCGTGCATACACACATGCGAAATGTTAACACCTAGGGCGACCACATACACGCACACACTGCACCAACACTGCCCCACCCTGTACTGCTGCCCCTCACCAACACACATACACACACATGTCAATTGGTGGTATCAGTGGCTGACTCAGGCATACCTAATTCACACCCTGTGCATATGATGACACTGTGCCACCTCCTGCAATCTCCAACATCTTTGCGGGAACAGGTAAACACGTTGCTGATGCACAGGGTGACTACATAGAAGTGTATTAGTAGTATCATGTTGGTAACAGTACAGTGTGCTGCTATGACTGTGTGTATATCCCAGCATGCCTGATGCAGTAACCGTATGAATGTCCTGAATTGTTATCTGCACCCATAGTACATACCAAAGTGTAACAGCTGCACATAATTGCATGCCGGTGGTAAGGATGTCAACAGATAGCTGCATACATGGGTAGCACAGGGGGGAAGCTAACGCAAGTAGTGATATGCAATGGTGGACATGTACAGTAATGGTGTCAAGTTGCCCACAACGACTATGCAATGTGGATGTTTGCGCATGTTGATATGTGTGCAGTACCAATGTAATCCAAATCACAATTAACTATGACATAATATCAGTTCTACCATGGGCATCTGCGCTGTGTATTCCTGGGTACATGTTGATAGTGCCTACATATTTGCATTGTTACTTACTGTTATTGTTACCCCTTCTTTGTTGTACAATGTGCTACTTCCATCCCTGCTTATTGTAGCTTTGTTTGCATGCATGTTCGCTTGGGGTTCCCTGGAACACTGCTTACACCTGCAATGCAGAGTTACAGTGCTTCTGTAGACTCCTAGTGACATCTGCATAGCGTACGATACGTATGTCAAGTTTACACATGACAGAACGTCACTGTCTGTCCTGTACGCATGTACGTTGCCTGTGACACATTGCACATGTCTTACCTGGCATTTACCCACGTGTGCAGTCATATATGCCAGTGCTATGAAACAGTAGCAGTACACCCACACATACACACCTTCAGTATGTTGTTCCCCATTGGCCCTATGTGTTGGTACTCACCATGGCAATCACACTACTAGGGTAGCATGTGCAAAGGTAACCTGTGAATCACTTGTATGGTCCAGTTGTGGTTTATGTGAGTCATGTGGCAATGTCACAGCTGCCACATGTATGCAGTCAGCCATCACCCTTGGCCAGGAACGTACAACACATGTATGGGATGCCACCACACAGCCAATCTGGGGACTGAGCTCTCTGAACCCAGTAATGCCATACCCTGTCAGGTGGCATGTCATATATACTACATCCTGGACAAACTTCAACCCCAATCCCTGCTGCTACTATTGATAAAACTCCTGAAGATGTTTCTGATAGTTTTAACCAATTCTTTACTGAGACATTTCAAGCCCTAGCTAGCCAACTACCTCCTAGCTCCCCTGGTCCTGAAAGTAGCACCCCTAGAAACCTACTTGCATTCAGCTTCCAACCAGTCGCCACTTCACTTATCCGTACCTTGATTAAAAAATTAAAACCCACTACACTTTCTGCTGATCAACTCCCTGCCGAGTACCTACAAAAATCAGCTGATGCTATTGCTTACCCCGTCTCAAAACTAATCAAACGAACCATTGTAGAAGCTAAATTTCCCACCATCTGGAAAATATCCTACGTAATCCCACTTCACAAAGGAGGCAGCTCTACTGAATTCTCCAATTATAGGCCAATAGCTATACTCTCTCCACTTGCAAAGATTATGGAAAATTTATTCATAGACAATTCATGCACCACCTAATCCAAAATCGCCTTATGGCAGACACTCAGCATGGCTTCCGTCCTCATCACAGCACTACTTCAGGCCTCCTAGCCTTTACTAACACCATAAACCATAATTGCAACAATAATTATATATCCTCAGCCCTCTTTTTGGATCTTTCCAAGGCATACGATATGGTTGATCACCAACTTGTAATCCACACCCTGCAAACATTCTGTCTAGATACTGGAGCCCTCCAATGGTTTCAATCCTACCTGCATGGTCGACAGCAGGCTGGCCTCTGGCAGAACAAACTCTCTAACCTTCTACCTAACACCCTCAGAGTATCACAAGGCTCTGTACTAGGGCCCTTGCTGTTCTCCATCTTCATTAACGACCTTTATACTGTCATCCCAAAAGTCAGCTGTATCCAATATGCTGATGACTCTACTCTGATTTGCTCAGCCACATCTCCAGTAGAGTTATGGTTAGCTACCCAGACCACCTTTAATACAATAGAAAACTGGCTTTCTGAACATCATCTGATCCTAAATCCCAAAAAAACTAAACTGCTGTTATTTCACCAACACGTAGGTCTACCGCTTTCACCTTTACCATAAAATCAAATGATGGCACAATAATCTCCCCTGAACCATCTACTAAACTATTAGGTGTCATCATAGACAATAATCTCAAATGTGACCTACATGTTAACCAAACTATCAAAACCATCAATACAAAACTAGGGTCACTTTACAGAATAAAAGCCTTCCTAACCCCTCCAGCTAAAATTGCCATAGCTCGCTCGCACCTTCTTTCAACCCTTCTGTATGCATCCCCTCTACTCGAATATGAACAAGACTGTCCTTAACAAACACTCAATTTGCTACAACCACATTGCCAGGTTTGCCACTGGGCTGCCTTTTTGGACACATCATTGCATCAATCTAAATCAGCTTGGTTGGCTTGAACTACCTAGCCTAATACAGTATAACCAACTGATTATGGCCTATAAAATCCTCTATAATCCGGACAATACTCCTGCACTTAAAATATTATCACCCCTTATAACAATCCTAGACCACTTCGATCCTCTAACAAACTACTAATTCAGACTAGCAAAATTAATAACACAGCCGGTGATTCTCTCTTTGCAAACTCTGTAAGTAGATCCTGGAACTCACTTCCAGCTGATATTACCTTACTTTCCACCTTAGGTCAATTTAACACTAGACTCAAACAACATTTGCCACTTAACTGGCTATGTCAATGTATCAAGCCTGGCTAACTCGAATGTGTAAAATCTGTTAACCAGTTTACTGTGTAATTTAATGTAATCCTGACTTGTGCTCAGGACTAACTTTAACCTGTGGAACATGTTTAACTTGCTTACTTATGTAATCTCTGTAAATAATCTGTTTGTAATATGTAATGCTGGTATTATGTAATGCTGTATCTGCTTACCCTTGGAGCTTTTCTCCCCGGGCCTCCGCTGAAAATGGACATGCATCCAGTCGGACTATCCCGGTCAACAAATGTAAGATAAATAAATAAATAAATATTAAATATTACAGTGACTACAATACAAGTCAGACATTGACACGCACTGACAGCATGCTGAACACATTGGGGCATACATGGGGACTCAGAATAGCATCCTGCCTGAGCATCACACACCTCCACAGCTGGCACACAGGCATATTTTCCGTCGGAACAGAGCACATGCCACACATGGCACACACATCCCGTGTGCCACACACTCACAGCCTGTAGGGCTACACAACACACCTGCTACAGACGTGTCAGGTACCTGTCTTGGGTGCTGCACTGGGGTCCCGCTTAACAGGCTGTATCTGGTGAAGGTCACAGTGATATGCCTCAGAGGCACTATGATCCACCACAGAACACATGCATACAGGTCAGTCAGAGGCATGGGCACATATGACTCACTCATTGACCATGCCATTATGGTTGACCTGAGACATACCTCCCTGGACTACATGATAGGGAACATAGAATGGATCTCTCAGCATGTGGCACAGGCCAGTATGACCCTGATCTTGGTTGCCAACATACCCTCACCAGGTATGCTACCACTATATGTGGGAAGGGTGTTGTATGTCTACATTCTGCTCAGTCTCCAATGTCATTCATAGGGTATCTGCTGGCTGTCAACGTGTGCTTACATGCTAGCGAAGCCACAATGATGTGCAAGGGTCATCTTGCACGTGACACCCATGGCCCGATGTATATTGGCAAAGCTCCTTGATACACACATACTGCCTTATGCTGCAGGACACGGTTTACATAGCCACCACCGCGGGTATCACACAGGTTAGGACACTAACAGTGCTGCTACACAACAACAGCAGTGTACACCGCAAGATGCATGCACTGGACACTGTCCTCAGCACGGTGAACTGCAATGTCTGTGCAGTACCAGAGTCCTGATTCATGACTCACAGGTGTTACCCATCACTGACAGGTTATGCCCCATACCATGCCTGTCATCCCCTACACATGTAACACACATGGACAGGTGGGGTGGTATCCCAAGGCACCACAGATACACACACCTCCAGGTTGTTGGCACAGCACAAAGCATCAGGGCCTAATCATGTGCAGCTAACAGTGTGTCGGACTGTCATCTGGTTCATAGCCTGGCACACACAACCCTCCCATACACAGGAAGACCACCTATCCAACATAACAACACTGGCAATATGACAGTCTCAAGAACTGTCTTTATATGGCTGGACTGCATCCAGCCAAACATTGTGCGTGAGCATTACTGTAGCTACAACACACTAGTTGAAGGGTTCACAGCATGTGGTCACTGAATTGCAGTGGAATGACATGTTACCACTACCACAACAGGTGGGAACATGCAGCACCTGCACATCGACTACATGTAGACTATATGGCCCTGACCAGATGTGTATCCCCTGCTGTAGGTATTTTACCATATACACCCACACTGTAAAGACACATACCGCATGTGGCCCCTGCACAGTAAGACACAGTCATATTGGTATACATTGCAAATACCATTTATCCACTCGAGGCATGTGTCAGACATGGTAACTACTGCAGGTCACAGGTATTTATGTGTATGTGTCACACACATACATCATGTGTGCAATGCCATTGCTGGTTTAGGCAATGGCATGCATTGTTATGTACAAAGACCCACACAAGGTCATAATGTGTGACACAACCACACGTGGCAGTTGTGGGTTACCAAAACATACCTATCTGTACTCTGACAATGGTAATAGACACAGTAGCAGAGCTCACTATTGGCATTACTGGCCAACTAGCCCTGTTTGGCTGTGCTGATAGTGTGGTGACATCCCCTGTGTTTACTGGGGGAATATGCAGCATCTGGTGTATTGTAGTATTTGCCAAAAGGATCTGTTCTCTCACACTTGCATTTACACACACCCTACTACCTCCACACACACACACACTTGCCATTTGCAGGATTCATACCCCTACCTAACTAAGTCACGACACGTGAGAGAGACGCATTAGCAAAGCGCACTATTCAGATTACTAGATAGTTTCTCTTCTCTGGCTGTACTTATAGGGTGCTGACATCATCAGTATTTTGAAAGGGTAATGTGCATCAGGTAGTGTGATCTCCTGATTGCCAAAACTAACATGTTTTTCATACGGAAATGCACACACACAAACTCCCCACAGCCAAACACACAACACTTGCAGGTTTCAAACCCCTACCTAAATATGTTATAGCACTTGAGAGCGACGTTGTAGCAGGTTGCGCTATTCTGAGTACTGGCAGATGTCTCTTCTCCAGCTGTATGTATAGGGTGCTGTCATCATCGCTGTTTGGAAAGGGTAATGTGCATCATGTAGTGTGATCTCCTGATTTCAAAAAAGGACATGTTTTTCATACAGAATTGCACACACACACACACACATGCCATTTACAGGTTTCAAATTCCTACCTAACTATATTATGATACTCGGGAGAGACGCATTAGCAGAGTGCGCTATTCGAATTACTGGGAGGTTTCCCTTCTCCTGCTGTACTTATAGGGTGCTGACATCATCAGTGTTTAGAAAGGGGAATGTGCATCCTGTCGTGTGTTCTCCTCATTGCCCAAAGGGATATTTTCTTCATACAGACTTGCACACACACTAGCCCCCTCCACACACACTGAGCATTTACAGGATTCAAACCTCTGCCTAACTATGCTCTGACACTCGAGATGGACGCATTAGCAAAGTGCGCTATTCGCATTGTTGGTGGGCTTCCCTTCTCCTGCTGTACTTATAGGGTGCTGACATCATCTGTGTTTAGAAAGGGGAATGTGCATCCTGTAGTGTGTTCTCCCAGTTGCCAAAAGGGACATTTCCCTCACACAAAATTGAACACACACTAACCCCATTCATCCAAACAGACACACTTACCATTTGCAGGATTCAAACCACTACCTAACTATGTTATGACACTCGAGTCGGAAGTATTAGCAGAGCGCGCTACTCGCATTACTGGGATGCTTCCCTTCTCCTGCTGTACTTATAGGGTGCTGACATCATCAGTGTTTAGAAAGAGGAATGTGCATCCTGTAGTGTGTTCTCCTAGTTGGCAAAAGGGATACTTCTTTCATACAGCCTTGAACACACACTAACCCCCTCCACAAACACTGCGCATGTACAGGATTCAAACCCCTACCTAACTATGTTATGGCACTTGAGACGGATGCATTAGCAGAGCACGCTATTCGCATTACTTGGAGGATTCCCTTCTCCTGCTGCACTTATAGGGTGCTGACATCATCAGTGTTTAGAAAGGGGAATGTCCATCCTGTAGTGTGTTCTCCTAGTTGGCAAAAGGGATATTCCTTTCATACTGTCTTGAACACACACTAACCCCCTCCACACACACTGAGCATGTACAGGATTCAAACCCCTACCTAACTATGTTATGACACTCGAGACAGACGCATTAGAAGAGCGTGCTATTCGCATTACCTGGAGAATTCCCTTCTCCTGCTGCACTTATAGGGTGCTGACATCATCAGTGTTTAGAAAGGGGAATGAGCATCCTGTAGTGTGTTCTCCTAGTTGGCAAAAGGGATATTTCTTTCATACAGTCTTGAACACACACTAACCCCTTCCACACACACTGAGCATTTACAGGATTCAAACCCCTACCTACCTATGATATGACACTTGAGATGGATGCATTAGCAGAGCATGCTATTGACATTACTGGGAAGTTTTTTTTCTCCTGCTCTACTTATCTAGTGCTGACATCATCAGTGTTTAGAAAGTGGAATGTGCATCCTGTAGTGTGTTTTCCCAGTTGCCAAAAGGGACATTTCCCTCTTACAGCCTTTCACACATACAAACCCCACTCACCCACCCACACACACTGAGCATTTGCAGGATTCAAACCCCTATCTAACTATATTATGACACTTGAGGGAGACGCATTAGCAGAGGGCACTATCCGAATTACTGAGCATCTGTTTTGCACCTGCAGTATTTATAGGGTGCTGACATCTTTATTTCTACAGAGGTATGTACATGTAGTACTACCTGTCAGGTGGGGGATAGCATATATATGCATTTGCAGCCACCTACGTCAGGGTCAGATATGCACATCGCACTGGCAGGTTATGTTCTATACCATGCTTTGTGACCACAGGACCTGTAACACACAACACAACCAGTCCAGAACACCACACCCACATCCAGGACACACACTTAGCTTCCCTGGGAACAGTGTCGGGATATGCAGGTGTTCACATACACCATTCCAGTTGTTAACATCAGGTACAGGCATATTGTGTGTGAGAACTACTCAGGCCTCTACCACTTTACCCTACAGCCACTACAAGTTGTGGGTCCATGTGCTATGGCAGAACCACACACCACAGCCACATGGGGGAATACATATTGCACCTGTCCATCTGCAACGTGGGTACTCACTGTTCCACACCAGAGGTAGAACACCATTGTTGATATCTGACCATACCCACCTTTCCCTGGACATCCATATCCCATCTCCACCCCCAGGCAAGGTTGTCACTGCACACAAACTGTATTTAGCACAAGCAGACTCTACACTTGTGAAGACTGGGGTGGACGACTTCAGAGGACCCATGCTGGGGGACTATACTGGCCACTCAGCATAATCCTTGACAATTGCATTATATGAGCACGTGCACAGTTTGCATTGATCATGCTATCCCACATATACCCATGACTGCTCCACAACAAGACACCTGTCAGCTGTACACCAGCCATATATGTGCCGTACAACAGACAGAGTGAGCTAATACATTGCAGAGCTGTAGCCCACAGAGGGAGGACATCTGTGAACAGTTCCGGCATGGCACTTCATTCACACATAATCATTACAACACAGTGTTGACAGTGGAATCGTCCAGAGAATGCAGATAGGGCTCCCCTCAGTCTGTTATTGATGGACACCTACTGTCAGAGATCCTCAGCAACCCTCTCCCAGCACACACCGACAACATGGCTGTGGCTTAGCACATTCAATCCCTGGGACCTCCACAGTGCCCCTGCTTGACAGAGGCACAGCTCACTAGCCTGACATGTTGCCTTCTGTGACCTACTTTACAGTGACACAGTAGCCTACTGTCCTGGGGATGCAGATGCCAAGCACACTCTGGCTGAGATGTCATTCCCTAGGGCAACAAGCCTAGTATTGACCTCTACACCCATATGTTCAATTGTCGGATGCACAATATTTGTTGTGCTGTTGTACTGTTTGCAGGTCTTTATTGCCATAGCATTCCCTGTTCCTATGACCAACTTGTGTATCTGTGGAAGATATTTGCATATGACGGCGATCCACTATATCACTTATGTCTCTGTAGTCATTTACTGTGTGCACTGGGCAGATTGCTGTGTTGTGGTTGATTCCTGGACTGACACGTACAAATACCAGATATGTGTGGCCAACTGCTAAACGGAGATATGACCTAAGTGTGTGAGCATGCCCAGTTCAGCCTTTCCATGGCATGTTGTCTGACATATGCCTCATTTATCAAAGTGTGCGAGCATGCCCAGTGTGAGCTTTCCATATGTTGCACTCTGAAGTCCACCACATATTTGGGTGTGTGTGAACTTCAACAATATCTCACGTTTATGGTTGTGTGTTGCGTGTCATGTTGTGTACTAACTGGCCAACTGCTTTGTGTCTGCCACAACAGGGATTATACTGTGCCTGCAGGGATTGCATGGGATACTTTGCAGACAGTTCTCAACATACTTTCATAATGACCTAACACTGTAGTACCGTATAGTGTACTGGTTCAGTACTTTCACTGTGGTGGACAGTATCCTGGGCTTTAGTCCTATGACTGCTTGACATCTTCATAGTGAGCACAACAGACTGTGTAGGGGCCAGTTGTGCACATATGACCATGTTGCATTATGTTCAGATATGGACTACCTACACCAGGCTCGTCCATCATTGCTAGTGTATTCCACAACATGGGTGGACATTGGCAAACACTAGCAATGTTCCCTAGGCCATTTCTGATGCTAGTCACAGGGTGTGTTTGTCCTTCGACATACATTGTAACTGGAGTTTGCCATGACATATGTCATGGTTAGTGTACTGTGCCTCAGTCTACCTCTGACATAACAGTGATACCCAGGGTTAGCCTATCATCTCCCATACACTCATCAGGATTCCTCTTGAGGGGTGTCGATATGTGACTCTCTGGCTGACCTGTACCAGGAGTTTACTGAAGAGTGGGGGTGCCTTCTGTGTTATGGATCATTCTGTACAGCTTGTCCTATGTATGTCAGTGCTGGGGTTCAGGTCTCTCATGTGCATAGCTCACTGCCATTCAGATTGTACAAGGTGCAGCATGTTCATTGATTCCAGGTTGGACATGGCTTCATACATCAGGCACAGCTTGCCTGTAGCTGGGCAGTATGGCGGTGTGTGGGGTTGCAGTTTGTTTACTCAGGCAACACATGGCATCTGTTCATGCTCTTTGCTACTCCTGGTGGGGTACTGTTGTGGACTTTACAGTTGATGGAGGTGTCTGCTGCGGTATATCCCACAGGGGCTATTGTAGTCAATTGTGATGCTGATGGAGGATGACTGCAGAGCCACAGTGAGTTCCCCTTATCTACATCTGCCAACCTTCATGTTTGGGTCGGTATATAGTATATGTTTCTGCGAACACTACAGCCACATGTTTGTCCAGTGCAGGATATCTATCACCTTTTGTACCCAGGTCTCACATTACATGTTAGGTACGTCATGGGTTAACACCTGTGTGGTAATTTGTGGGCACTTACTGTATATCTACGGTGGTTGTCTATACACAGTTTTGCAATTAGCTTGCTGACATGGCTATGGCTCCAGTTGTCTGTTTGTAGGTGGCCCTTTTGTGGGTTGCTTGTGTCAGCTGGGGTCGGATATGGTGGGCTGTTTGTACTCCTCTGCATACATGTTCAGTCACAGTCCTTCCATGTTGGCCTATACCTATGGGACATATATACAGAACGGGGGGGCCAAGACCAGGCCTTGTGGGATGCCACTCATATCTGCTTTGTAGTCTGACATGGATGCGGCATGTCTGACCATGTCAGTTCTGTCCTTGGTCTGGTTTGCAACCCCTCTACTGACATAGGGGTATATATTTAAGCTGGTGAACATATCCATACTGAACTCATACGGTATTGTCTAGAAGCATGTGCACGGTCCAGCTACGCTGTGTGGACCACATTGCCCTCATCAATGACCTTAATGACTGCTTCAAATGGGTCAAACATGTTTAGGGGCAGGATCTGCAGTTACGACAGCCACACTGTGTAGGGTCCAGTATCAGTAGGTCCACAATAGCCTTCTGTCTGCGGTACATACTGATCCTTTCCATAGCTGTGCAGAATAAGCTTGTCAGGATCCTGGGGTGGTAGTTTGCAGTATCCATTCAGGCAACACCTTTGTTGTGATGGACCACTGTTGTTGTACACTGCTCTTTGGGTACATATCCTGTGGTAAGGCTGACATTGGGCAGTAGTGTGATTTGGCATTCCATTATTCTTGGAGTCTATGTTGGCCTCAGCCCAGGACACCATCACATACCTTTGCTGCTGTGTGTTCTGCTTTGCAGATGATGGCTGTTACCTCAGCATCTGCAATGTCAGGGGACCATCAGTCTGCTGGGATAGGTATTTTGCACTCTGGGGGGGGGGTGTTTGCACTGCACCTGACAGGTTGTATGTTAGCAATATGTGTGTGTGTTTGGTATGTTGTTTGTAATATCTGTGTGATTCGGAGCATATCTGTGGATGCCCAACATGGTTCCTACCATCAGTTGGGTAAGCCTTGTGATTATCCTTAGTGTCCTGTATGTTTTGTATCTTCATAGGTTCATGGGTTCATACTAGGCTATACACCCTAGGCCATTAGTAAGCCTAGCCAGAGTGTGTGTGTCTTTTGCCACCCCTTGCTATGTTCTATTATGGCCATTTATGAATTTCTTCACTGTGCCTCTGTCTGGTCGTGACACAGTGAGGACCCCCAGTATACATGTACGATCATCCATCCACTTGGCAATATTCCTGTTGAGGGGTGTCAGTGAGGGGCTCTGCCTAACATGGATTGGGATCCTGTTTCTGGGTGTGGGAGCCTC
The DNA here is from genome assembly GCF_019279795.1 of Protopterus annectens. Lineage (NCBI taxonomy): Eukaryota > Metazoa > Chordata > Ceratodontiformes > Protopteridae > Protopterus > Protopterus annectens. Next base: position 212,403,092 of record NC_056744.1, on the reverse strand, counting down.
TGGGTTATGTATCTGTCCCTCCAGCACATCTTATTTCATTATGTGATGAGGCTGACATCTGTCACTCTCACAGCTCCAATGGCTTTGATTTCCTGTGGTGGAGCATGTCCATTACTCCTGTGTTGGACATGGCCTTGTACAACAGACATACAATGCCTCTGTGTAGGCAGTCTGTGACTGCATTCAGCTGGGGTGTCTACAGCCAGGCAGCATATGACATATATTTCACACCCTTTATCCTGTTGGTGGGGTAACTATGAGGTCTTCCAAACCGCTGCAGGTGTCACGTACGGTACATCCCATATGAGTCATTGTACTAGATTATGGGTCTGATAAGGGAACAGTACAGCGGCACAGTGACCTCTGTTGATGTAGATGTGAATCCTTTCATGATACGGTGTCCAATATCGACAATCTTCCTAGCCACATTGGCATTGTGAATGTCACATGACAGATTACTGTCGACCTGTGTCCCTAGGTCCCTGATTACTCCTTGCATACATAATGGTTTGCCACTTATGTGGTAATTTGTGTGTACCTTGTCTGGTATTTGGTGGGACATTCATACTGTCCAGTGTCTTCAGGATGTCTGGGTGGAGTTCTTGTGTGTGAGAGTGTGGTCTGTCGCATGCTACAGACTGTACAGCAGTTTGGACTACACTTAGGTGCACATGGGTGGTCTCCGCTGCTTTGTGCATTGTCAGTTACCTGGCCATATGGGTGTCTGTGCTGCATATGGATACTCCCCCTTCTTTGATGTTTTGGTGCAGGTGTTGGTGCCATAACACATGATATGTGGTATAACCTAGTAGTGCTGGTGTGCTATCACTAGGCTTGCAGCAGGCTTCTGTCACTGCACAGACATCGATGTTCTCCATAATGGGAAGTGCCTCAGGGGCATGCATATTGCAGTTTACACATCTGGCATTGGTCAGCATTACCCTTATGTTTCCTACCACTTATGTTTTCTAGGGTGGTGGGTAGTCTTTTTGGCCTTGCCTACATACGGCTCTATGGAGGCGGCAAAGGCCTTATCCAGTATCCAGACGCAGGGTAACAGGTGCAAGCCATCCCTGGAACAGCAGCATGGCTTGTCATGCTTGACATCTCAAGCAGACAGACATTAGACCCTCTTGGACTGACAGCTGTAACTGTGCCAGCTGTTAAACATGAGCATTCTGTGTTTGTACTGTGGCATCATTCTTGGTGAGGGTTGGATGCTGCACACAGCCAGTGTCATACCAGCCTGGGGTACATACTCAGAGGGACCATCCATGTCTCTTTTCATGTTGACCAGGGAGGTACATCTCAGGTAGTTCACACCAGCATGGACATTGAGTGCATCATATTTCTGCTTGCTTTGGGGTGACCTGCGTACTTGTGTTATGTGGCATTTTGTGGCAGCCTACAGGCAGCTTACTCTACCCTTTCCCTTGTTCAGTCTGGTGAGTAGGACAGCAGTGTGTCTGCCTATACAGACACCTATTACAACTGTAACAGGCATGTTGTTTCTAATTCTGGCCTGTGACTGTTTGGCACACCAGCTTTGCGTACTATTCGTTGCATGTGCTATGTTTGAAGGTTGTGGTTGCTTGTGATCTGCTTTGGTGGCTTCTGTTGGTGTGGTGTGTTTGTAATTAAGGCCCCCAGGAATATTTGTCTGTGTTTATGTGCTTGGTTTACAGTTGTGGTAGGTCTATGTGGGACTGGGTTTGTGGTGTATGTGGTTACCTTCTCCTCCTGACTAGTTTTGACAGTACTGAGTTGGTGGAGCTCAAACTCTGGTTTGGATACATGGTTGCATCTATCACATATATTTGTATTTATTGGGGGGTGTTGTGGTTGTCTGTGTACTTGGGACTGGTGTCACATTGCCTCTGGATTCACAGATTCTACTTGTTGTGACTGGACTTAGTGGATTGTATGTGTGGACATATGTTATTGCCATACTACTGGTCAGTGATTACTTCCCTTTTTATGTTTGCTCTATCATGTGGTAGCTTCCTCATTCTCTTGCATGGTTTGGTAATGGCTGGAGTCCAGCATGCCAGATGCCTGCGTGTATGGCATTGTGTGTTGTTGTTATTTGTGATTGCATACTCCAAGCATTCCTGGCTGTGTTCATGGAATGCCTGTATAACATGTTCTGTGGTGTGTCCCATATTCTGCACTTGCATAGGGCCTTTTCTGGATTCAACATCAGTTTGGAGGGCTGCAACCTATGCTTTACACATGTTTTTCACTGTGGTATTCTGGCCAGGGACTGGGGTCAGGATGTGTATATCCAGTGTGATTACTCTATGGTCTGGTCTTACCAGTGAGGGGTACACTTCTCATCTTGCCATCCAGTACACATGTTGCTGATTATCACATCCAGTATGCTTACCCCTCTTGTGGGAGTGGTACATTGTTCCTGGGCATTTGGGTTTATGGATTCTGGGAACTTTTCTCCTACTGTGTTGGTGCTAGTATAATGCTCCCGGTGTATGTCTGGGTATTTTCAGTCAAGCAATATAATGTGGTTTGGGGGGCTTGATATATTCATGTATTCCAACATAGGCCAGGTGCAGTTCCTGGTATTAGGACAGTAGTCTGCAGCAGGCTATATACTGGGAGGCGGTTTTAGCCATTGGTATTTGACCATGGCTAATCCATGCTGCTTCTTGCTGTGGTACCAACATGGGGGTGTGGTTATCCTTGACATTTATTGCTAGTCACCCTCCTTTTGTAGCTTGTTCCACATTTTGCGGCTGTACAGCACAGTATGAGGTGTGACCTGGTAGTGTTAGGGTGCTGATGTGAGCCTTGACCCAGTTCTCTATTACAGGACTGGTATCTACATTCTCCATACTGTGTGCGTTTACACTGCACACATCTTGCTGTTTAGACATCTGGCATTGGGTAGCATTACATCTAGGTTCCTATCCCTTGTGTAACCTATGAAGGTGGGTTTGTGTTTTGAGACTTACCTATTCAGGGCATGCTGTGGGTACTGACAGCCTTTGCCAGTATCCATGGGGCATGGCATGATAGGTGCATGCCACCCCTAGCAGGTGGTGCATCATGTCATGCTCCGCATGTCTTCCCAGCCTGAAACACATTGGCTCCCCTTTAACTAACTGCATTACTTCAGCCAGTTATTGCACTTGATCATCCCATCGTCATTTTGTGGCTTCATGCTTGGTGAGGGTGGATGTTAGTCAGGGTGCTCAGGTGTGCATATAGTACATGGTGTTACATTACTTAACACATGGCATTCATGCCTCAGGTGGTGCTGCAGGGCTACCTCTGTCGGATGTGCATATTACACTTCCCTGTACATGTTTGTGAGCAGGTCATGTCATTTTAGGCATCTATGTTATTATTTGAGTGAGTCAGAGGAGGTATCATTCCCAGGGTTCCTACTGAGCCATTGCATGTGCTATGCATTGCCTCTTTGCCAAGGCCAGGGCATACTGGGCACGCCTCCTTCTGCCTACTGGGGCAGGCTCAGGTTGTTCCTCCTCCGAGTCACGCTCTGCCTGTGATGGCCTTGGCAATGGTGGGGGGCTGTTTGGCCCGGCCCTATGCTGGTCCTGCTGCAGCTGTTTTCACAAGATCATATTATGTAGCATAGCACATACCATGACAATTTGGGTACATGTAGTTGATGTGTACTGTAAGGCTCCACCAGATGTGTCCAGACACCGGAACCGTGATTTGAGCAGCCCAAACACATGCTCTATTACATTACGTGTTTGTGCGAGTGCCTCATTATGGCGTTCCTGTTCAGGTGTGTGTGCGTTTCTGATGGGTGTCATCAGCCACGGCTCCAGTGCATAACCTGCATCCCCCACTAGGTGTCCGTGTGAGATGTCCCCATTGGCAAATGTGTGGTACAGCTACGTCAAATGCCAGATGTGGGAATCGTGGTAACTCCCAGGGCAGCCAGCACACACATTCATTATTATGCCCTGGGCATCACACATGACCTGGCAGTTGATGGAGGGGAAGCCCTTGCGGTTAATGTAGGCCCTACCCCGCTCACCGGCTGGTGCTTTGATGCGTATGTGCGTGCAGTCTATTGCACCCACTACCTCAGGGTATTCCGCTATTTGCTGGAAGAGACGCATATTGCTGGCCAATACCTCACGGGCATTGGAGAAATATACATGATCACCGACATGTGCTGACATGGCATCCAGGAACTGGTGCAGTACCCTGGAGGCTGATGCCTGTGATATCCCCATCATATAAATAACGGACGCAGTGAAGAAAACCTAAATGTTTAAGTAGGAAGACCACGAAACCAAGTAAAACGCTGCTCGTTCAGTAAAAGACAAGAAATTTAATAAATCCCAAAGGTGCGATATAAAACACCGAACTTCAATGGTTAAGCGCTTTCATCTGCAATCAACAGATTTCATCAGAACCAAGAAAGTCCCACTAATCCAACAATATATAGCAACTTTGGCGCCAAACAGTAAATTGATTCATTATTGACAATCAATATATTAAACTAAACAATCATAGATGCAGGTGAATATAATATTCTGCATTATAACAAAACCAATGTATTATAACATAAGTAATTCCCTTGTAAAACTGTTTCCAAACATTAAAAACATTAAAAACAATACAAACAGAGATGAATGTTCTAAAAAATATATATAATATGTCTCCTATAATGTAAAAAATAGAAATCTTGTGCAATAATTGTTCCTATCACAATGTATGGTAGAGAAATTCTAGGTGAAACCTCCAAGAAGTTCTTAACAAGTTCTTAACAAGTTCTTAACAAGGCTGCTGAAAGCCAAAAGTACCCCAAAGGCTACATTAAACTACATTGAACTAACACTTGTAAACTATCCAAGTGCCTATATAAATAGTATGACAAATACATAATAATATAAATGTAAATGTGATAAAATAGTATAATGAATGTATAGCACAAAGCACAAAGCTAACTGAATGTTAAACATACCTAATTATAAATGCCATAATGAATAAATATGAATGAAAATAGAATATAAATCCATAAATTCATAAATTTGTAATGGGAATATGTTGTAGATGAGTTGTAAATGAGGAGAAAGATATATATATATGTGTGTTAACTATCCATAATCAGAAAAGGTTTGATACTGATATGATCATTCAGGCCAGGCTTGATCGTGGCATTGCATAATAATGCCTCACGGGCATTGGAGAAATATACATGATCACCGACATGTGCTGACATGGCATCCAGGAACTGGTGCAGTACCCTGGAGGCTGATGCCTGTGATATCCCCATCATATCGCCAGTTGGTCTCTGGAAGGTACCTGTTGCTAGTATTCTTAGGCCAACACATACCTTGGTTTCCACTGGGATGGGTTCCCCTCTGTTGGTTCTGTGTGTGAGGCGTGGCCTGCACAGCTAAACAATTTGCTGCAGGAGCTCTCTGTCCACTCTATAGCGCTCTACTATCTCCAGCTCATGTAACCCGTGGTAGGTGACCCTGGGCCTGTACACTCTTCTCCGTCTCCTCACTGTGGGTTGTCTGGCACCATCTGCATTGTCACCACCCTCAGCAAGTCGCCTATGTCTCATTATGACAGCTATGGCAGCCCCTAACATTTCTGCTCTGAGTGAAGCTTTTTCAGTTTTCACTTCTATTAGCTTACTCCTGTCTTGCAGTGTCTCTTAAGAGAAACATCCTGCACTACTGTTTGCAGAGTTTTAAGTGCTGGGCTGGGCTACTATTCTGCCTGTGTAATTGCCTGCTTCTAATTGTTTTCACCTGCTAGCTTCAGCAGTTATCCCTGCTAGCTTCCTATTAATTCTGTTGCTTCCTTTTTCCTTTCTGTTTCCTCAGGGGGGAGCAACGTGCATACCATCAGAAACACGCTCACAGTGGCTTACACGCGTGCACACGTGCTTACACGGTTCAGAATCTACTTATTTGGGTTAAAATGCGCGCACACCCGCGCACACACTGTTACACATCTGCCAACAGCTTCCAACATACTCAGCCTGCCCTACACGCGCGCACACCAGTGCAAACAATGTTAAACATCTCCCAACACGCTCCCACATGCTCAGTCTGCCTTACACGCATGCACACTGCCCTACTCGCGCTTCATGGCGTGCACACGTGCGTATGCACGCCCAGCAAGAAACTTTGGTGTAAGTAACAGTGTACACCTTCCATTTCTTGACTTTCCCTGACTTATCTAGTGGCACACCTCTTTCCATGATCTGTGTCTGTCATCTGTCATGTTACACTGACCTTCAATGAACTGCATTTCTTTCTACCATTCCCCCCGTGATGTCACCTATCTCCTACTCTATTCCTCCCCCTTATGTATCTCTTACACTACTCAGACTGTGCTCATTTGCTATGTGACTGTGAGATTCAGTATCCTAACACTCATTTAGATGAGATTGCCTACTAATGCTTAGTTACATGTCTTAGACTCAGCTTCCCCCCTTAGCAACCACTACACGGTGGCCATGTTGTTTTTGGTCTGCTGGTCCCTGCATTGTCATTCCATGTATTGCATGAAACCCACATTTGTGGGTTTATAACCTTCTTTTTTATGGTTTTATACAGCGCAGCCCGTTTGCGCGGGGCTGCGCTGGGTTTAAACATTGGCGATCGCCGAAAAAAAAAAATTATATTTTTAATATTTTTGCATCGGGTTATCTTGCCAATGGACACATATTTGACCATTGGCATGCTGCCTGAGTCATATGCTCCCTTTTTTTGGAGCTGACATGGCTCCGTTGTGGAATTTGCAGAAACGTACTCAGTTGTCAACTGAGTACATTTCTGCAACTAAAACGTCTCTTACACGGACTGGTTTCTGCTTCGTGGATCGCTAATATACCTCATTTGCATACCTTTCGGCTGCAAGTGAGGTATTTAGCATATCCACGCCCAGTCCGTGTAAGAGATGTTTTAGCTGGTCTCTTACATGGAGTTTAGGGCTGTTCCTGGATCGCGAGGCTTGCATGGAATGTTGCACGTCTCTTACACTCCGTGCAAGCTTTCGTGAATCATGCCCACTATCATTTCTAGGTGTAGCAATTTCAATGATTAATGCTATATTTCTCTTTTTTTTTCTTTAGATTACTATATCTAGTTTTCTTGCATCTAATTTTTTAGTGGTTCATATTGAGTGATCCTATGTAATGCAAGCTTCATCATGGTCTGCTATGCTGTGTGATTCATGTTTCTAATGCTTCTGAGCTATTTTTGTATTACAGTGTTTGCACAATCCACAGTGCAACAGTCTTGCCACATTATTTTGCCTTTCAGTATGCAGATCCTTAGTCTTAAATATATCACACCCAGCAATGATTTGTGCAACATTTTCCAGTTCCAGTTCTTCTATTTTTCAGAAACTGCAAATGTTTGTTTCTCCCATTTTTTCAATAGACTTTAGCACATGCCTTACACAGAATGACTAAAGCCCCTGTCACTATACTCAGTATCATATAGACTTCTTAGTTGAGACTTATGCCTGGCTTACAGACCAATCCTTGACCCAAACCTAGTGAATTTGCTGCACATCTGTAAATCAAACAGGACTAGAGCTACCCATTCCAGGGGCCTAAATATGACCTACAACTTGAATAGGAAGTGCTGGAGGGACAGATTTGTCTCCCAGTGACTGCTGCAGCTTTGGAATAGGCTGCCAACTCATGTGAAGCAGAACATTTCTATGTCACTGTTCAAAAGGAAACATGATGAGTGGATGGTGAACCATAAATTCTTACTGGGGTTAGTGCCCACAACCCTCCTGGATTTGGTCAGTCATTAATAAATACAATCCTGGGTATTGACTAGAGTATCTAGGGTATTGCATTGGGATGAAATGGCTAGGCTTAAAATGACCTCTGGGTCAATAGCCTAGTAACCTTCTATGATTTTTTGACTTTGTCATCCAAGATGTGCATAGCCAACTGTCTTGGACAGCCATTATTAGCCTTTAATCTTTTCATTTCAGTTCACCTCTTCTTAACCATTCCTATAAATAATCTTAGTCAACATGTGATGCTCTAGGAATTTTCTACACTTGTCACTATATTTGTAGACTTTCCAGTTTTCTTTCTATTTTTTCTGGTCCATTTCTTTATATTATTTCCTTTGTTTTTGGCACTTTCAGTTGATGTCTCATTCTCCTCTACTTCTGATTTGATTTCCATTATCACTTTGTTACAAAATACTTCTGCTAAACTAAATAAAGATATTACCATAGATTTCTTCACTTCATACTGACTTTGTGTTTTAACCTGATGATGACAAATATGTATGCAGTCCCATGATTGCAGACCTGCACCTGCAGTTAGTTTCAAGAGGCCCATACCTCATTCTGAATGAGTGATGTATGCGCTGGTTTTTACATATCACTTGATAAACATGAACCATTTTTCTTGTTTTCTTGTCCAATTGATTCATTGTTTTTTGGGGCCAGTCAATCACACCAAAACTGTAAGTCAGAACAGGAACAGCAAATTGATTTATAGCTTGGACTTTATTCCTAGATGTTAAAGCATTTTTTTCCAATATTAGCTCTAGTGTTCTGAAGTATTTCTTTGTTCTTATTTGTTCATGTTTTACTGCTGACCCCTCATCTATTCTCAGTATATATATACTCCCTCCTTATAATGCATTCCAATCCCAGGTTGATATTTTCTTGGAGCTACAGTAGTTTCTGTTTTAGTAAATGTTGCTTTTCAACATTTTTCAAGACCAAACATCATTCATATAATATTAGAGAAAGTTTTAACCATTTGTAATTGTGCTTTCAGATTCTTATCTGATGAGCTATACAATTTTGAATCATGAACACAAAGCAGACGAGATGTATTTAAATAAGGCTGGTTTCTGGAATTTAAGCTGTAACCAGAGCCTAAGCAATTAAGTAAACAGCCTAATGGTGTAAGGGCAAGACAAAACAGCAGCTGTGACAAAGTATCACCCTGGAATAGCTGCCTTTTAATTTATATCCCTGCAATAGCCATTAATGCTTTGTAGTGGCTCAGCTACAAAGTAGTTTGCCAGGTTTGCAATGAAATACAAGAAGTTACTGCTGTCAACCGGCATTCGTTTGAAAGACAATTTTCAACTGGGCAGAATGCCGACTCAAAATACATCAACTACACCTCAGCGAATGGGTAGTTTTGAGTTCGGCATTGTGCACCAAGATCGCAGTTCAGTGAGGAACAGGAAATTATCCCATTTCCTCACTGTAGTGGGACCTCATAGTTGGTATATATAAGTTGCCGGGGGTGTGTGGGGCACAGGGGGTTACCCACCTGCAAAATAGTGAAATACATGCACCATTGACTATGAAATGTCATGGTACGTGAAGGTGCTTAGCATGGGTGACTGACGTCACCTCCTGCTATGTCAAATACATCGAACTACTGGCCAGAATTTTACTGTTCCAGATTCAGGATTTCAGGTCGACCATGTGACCAGTCAACCCATGCAATTTCCAGGTTTCAATAGTAAACCGGTTTGCCGCTATTTCATACAATAGATCAGTGTAGGGTGTTTGTTATACTTCTGTATGCATTCCATTATCTGCTTTTATATAATCTTTTTATGCCATACTTAGATTCTTCCCTTTTTAGAAAGAGATAATCCTTTGTTCCATATGACTTTCTTTTATCACCTTTTTATTCTATTGCTATGATGGACTTTTTTTTTTCTAGACAGTTAAAAGCTCTGTCTGCATCAGTTCCAGTCCTAACCAGGTTGGTATCTGTTTATGATGTGCATACAGATAAGTTTTACTCCAGTCTAAATATATAGAGATCTTAATACCTTTAGCCTGAAGTTAAGTTCTACACCTGAACCCAGGGTTTTCCATTTAGGAGCTTTAATTATTTTTATGTAATTTTATTTCTGGCTGTTACTTACTCCTATTTCATACCCTCTATATTAGAGTTTCATATTGTTTCTTTTAATATTTATATCCATTCAGCATCTCTGTTATGTTCAACATGGTCTTCATAAATGGGACCTATACAGTTACTCAAGCCCCGGCTACTCAAATTCCACTTCCTCCCAGCCAGGGACCCAACGTCTTGTAGCTCATATGAGCAGCTGCTTATGCTTGAACTTGATTATGAGTTCAGCCAAGTAGGTGCTGCACACTAACTGCTTATCTCTAGGAGAGAAAGTGCTCATGGGAAGTTGACAAGTGAGGGTGATTTTAGGTTTAGGGGTGGGAAGGGGAGTGTAGTCAGATTGATCAGGGACTTTAAGGTTAGGGAGGGAAGGAAATCCTAGGTTTAGAGACTTATTAAGGAATTTAAGATTATGGAGAAAGAAGGGAGTCTTAAGTTTAGGGAGGAATCATGGAGTTTAGGTTTAGGTAGAGGGAAAGGAATTTTAAGTTTATAGAGTAATCAAGGACTTAATGTTAGGGACTGGATGGGAGTTTCTTGGGATAGGATCAGGATTCTGGTAAGGCAAGATAGTGTTGTGAGATCAGTCTTTGGGAGAGATTCTTAGTTAAGTGAAATGAGTTAGTGGGAGTTAGAACACCTGTTAAAATGAGCGAGTGGCAGCAAGGAAGTGTGTCTCAAGCACATGTAGTTGAACCTTCATAAATGCTTCTCCAAAATGTACTTATTTCTTTTTTGTTGGTGTTTCAACTGCTCTTGCTTTGTTTCCCAATTCTCTGTAAAATCTTTTTGGGCCATCAATTAAATGCTTTTTTTTGGACTTTTCCTTTGTATTTATCTGCATACCTTCTAGGTGTTTCTGCTTGTGCAGATATTTCTATTTTATTATTGGATATAGTGTATGATAAGTCAAAGTCTATTTTAATATTATGTGTTGCTTTTACCACATCTGCCTCTGTAAGAATTTTTGATGATCTGTTCTCTTTTCTGTATTCTTCTAACCACAATATTTTTTGTCATAGTTGCTTTATAGTTTGCTTTGTTTGATGTTTCTATGATGAACTGTTCCCTTCTTTTTTTATTTACTGAATATTGTTGTGGTAACATTTTATCTGTTATTAGTTTAACTACATAGCAGTGTATCATGTTTATTTCTGTTATAGCGCATTCATTTCTCTTAAGTCTCCTGATTACTGTGTTTACCTGTTTTACCAGTCTTCTAACATTTTGGAGTCTTAATTTCTGTAATTGATTTCTTTTATCTATTTTACTATATCTCTGCATTTCTATCAAATCAGGTTGGTCTTCCCTTAGATCATTTTCTTCCGGACTGATAGTATCTTCATTGTTTCCTGCTCATTCTCTTGCTGTGCAATTCTAACTGGAATTTCAAATAAATTTTCTGTAGAAGTTTCTGGAATATCACCATGTGACATATCTTCTTCAGATGCATCCTGCTCCATCTGTTGCTCTTCCATATGAGGCCGCATTGGGCGATCATGCTGCAATATTACCTGTGTCAGAGTTTCCACTGTCTCCTGCTCTTTCGCTTTCTGTGCAATTCTAGCTGCACTTTTATGTGAGTCTCCTACAGAAGGCTCCAGCTCATCACCCTGTAGTGTGCCTTCATCGGATCTAACCTGCTGCATCTGCTACTTCTCCATCTTGGGACTTATTTATTTTATTTTTTTATTTAACATTTGTTCACCAGGAAAGTCCGACTTGGAACAAAGCCAATTTTCAGCAGAGGCCCGGGGAGAAACGCCCCAGACACATGTCTTTGTAATGGGGGAGGAAACCAGAGTACCCAGAGAAAACCCACACGAACACAGGGAGGACATGCAGAATCTGCACAGAAGGCACTCCGGCCGAGAATCAAACCGGAGAACCTCTTGCTGTGAGATGACAATGCTACCACTGCACCACTGAGCCATCCATTGCCCCATCATGTTGTAATATTGCTTGTGTTGGAGTTTTCACAGTAAATTCTTTACTTCATGGATATTCTATTACTTCACTTTCAATCTGTCTAATTTCTTCCTCAGTAATTATCTTAACATTCCCCCTTTGTGATCTTATTTTTTGTATTGTAAAATGTACCATATCCAGTTGTCTGTATTGACCTTCGAATATTGTGAGCTGCATTGTTTGCATGATTCGTTTCGCTTTTTTCCCCTGTATGAATATTGCATCATATCAGATCTCTTTTTTCTTTCCCATGTCCATGCTTCCTTTTATACCTTTCAAAACCCTCTGGTTTTCTTCTTTTACTTTCTCACTTTTGCTGTCACTTTTTTCTCCAGACAGCCCAATGTTTCTTATTCTATATAATGTTTTTCCTTCATTTTATTTGCATTAAGCAATTTTTTATGGTCTGTAGCTAATCTCTCTTTCTCTCTCACTCTCTCTCTTTTTTGCATAATAATAATAACACCACAAAATCTCTTCCTTATCCTCAACTGTCCACTTTATGCCCATTAGTTGGCCTTCCAGTTTATTTTGTTTTTCTGGACTACTTATTTATCTTACCATAGGAGGCCACCCTTCCCTCGAGCCTGGCATAGCCCTATGGCAGGAATGTTTCCATGTTCTGAGGCTTCTACACTGCTATACAGTCCTGGCACCAGTGTGTACAATAGGAATGGGAACCTTTTTTATCCTGAAATTGTGCACCCAGTCTTCTCTTTTAATTTTTGACCTACCTTTCTCTGTGATATATAAAATATAGTCTATATATCAGTGTTGTTTTTGGTGAGATTTTGTAGAAACAGCATTTACCACATGGAAGTATTCACCAAGACTAGAGGATGAATTCAGTTCAAGCAATACTACTTTCTCTTGCAGAGTCCATCTCTCCATTTGGACTCCTCTTCTGTCCTATATTAATTCAGCAAAACCATTAAGTGCTTCTTATTAATTTTACCAGAAAAGGGCCACTGTGGGGTAATGGATCATGAAGGCCACTTCTGTTTTTCAGCAGCATGAAGTGTTAGGTGAAAAGGACGATTGTCTTCATCTCCATACTCATGATTGAGCTGTCACACTCCTCTATATACATAATGACATCTGTACTTATGCATTTCAAAGGGACTAACTTCAGAAGAAGACTGAGCCACTTTCAAAGCAATGGCATTT